>NC_090905.1:13951946-14182480 GCF_040956055.1 Brachionichthys hirsutus
ATGAAGCAACAAATGCATTTGATAGAAATGCTGGCGTGCCTGGGAAAGACTTCTCTCTTCATAATTCACTGATGAAGATGATGCTGCATTCAGATACTACGTTATGCCAAAAGTTTGTAGAAGAGCAAATGCTAAGAGTCCAGGTTAACTCTGGACTCCTAGAACTGCGTTAGATACAGAAAGGTAACCAAAGATTTTATTTCAACTCCTTCAGCGTCTGTTTCCTTTTGTCTCCTCCACAAAATAGCCACAATAATCGTTTTGAATAATATGATAATAATGTGATTTAAATTACTCCCAAAACTGGGTACAAATAAATGTTCTTTAATTCAATTAAAACTTACTTTACATTTCTTTTTTAATGGCACCAAAAGCTTATTAGACATAGATCTTTATTTTCAATGAAATATAAAGGCTTTTATTTAAAGAACGGTTATGGCAACTTTCGACCTCTTCCTCGACAGAAACCCCTTGGCTGTCTCTGACATCATTGTCTCCGGGTGATGAGATTATTCCCCTAACAAGGCAGCGCTTTGGGGCTGATCTGCTACGCATCAGGTTGTCTGATGACTCCGGCGTTGTCGTTCAAGCCCCTGGGTTATTATTAGCTGCCTCGGTGCTCCTTTTTAAGGCACATTTCGGAGGAATAAGGCCATTTACAGCACCGCGCGGGATCAAGGGTTACTTCTTTCCAGCGTGGTAAACCCCACAGCTGCTGTGTGGAGTTATCGCTGCACCCAATTAGAGGATAGATTAGACATGTGACCAACAACAGAATCTGCCTTGATGTGGAAACTCTTCTCTTTTAGTGTGGTTTTTTTTTCCACTTATGCCCACCCTCATGCATCCAGTCCGTCAGATAAATATAAACCTGTCCCAAGATTCTGATGATCTGGAAATAGAACGCTAAAAATAGGAATTATTACAATCTTCGGCAGAAAACGGACTCAGCGTTGGACAAGAATAAACCATTAGGATTTATTGCTCATTATTTAAAAACAATCAGCATTTCTACACGGAACATTGACAAAGACTTTCAGTTAACACTTACAGTACATCCAACAATTCTTTTCTCGCCGTTTTTGTTTACACAAAATAACATGGCAGTGGTTCCCGCAAAACACGTAAACATGCTGCAGTATGCATGCCAGGCCAGGAGCTGGCAGTGCAGCCTTGGGGTAAACGTAAACAGCCGCTTCTTGTACCTTTTACACCTCACATCTCATCACCCTTACATCTACTTTAGCACAATCTCTTACAACGTGAGAATCGGTCGAACAGACAAATAGTCAGGATTCGATTTCCAGACCTCGTTCTTTGGCTAAATGTACCAGAGCGTCCTGGATTTGTCCTGCAGCCTCAGGTAGGCGTCAGACTGCAGGAATCTGGGGCAAGAGCCTCTTTCCATCAGCAGGTAGACATGTTTCTGGGCCTCGTCGAAGCAGGAGAGGCCGGGGTTGGTCAAACACGTCCTGATCTTCTCTCTGATGTGATGGTCGACGTTGATCTGGGGAAGAGGCAGACGGTCGTACCAAATGCATTAGCTGCACGGTTCCGCCTCGTTTCAGGCTGGTTCTGCCGTCACATAACGACGATGCTAACATTAAGCTACTTTCATCTATCATAAATCTTTTTGAGTGACGTCCTTAAATATATATATAAAAAAATAGCCTCTTCAGATCAGTGGAAGTGACTCGAATTGTAGTCTAGCGTTTATTGCTAATTATGAAATCAAGACTGGCAGTTGAACAGCGGTTTATCCATTCGTCCCCTGGGGGCCATGAGCCTGGCCTACCTCTCTGCGGGCCACAGGCTGGATGAACTCCCGGTAGATCTCCTCAGCTCTCCAGCGAAGGTCGCCCGTCGAGGCGGTCGCCTTGAAGTCTTCGCACGCGAGCCAGAACTCGATGTTTTCTTCACTGAATTCGGACCGCAGGAAGGAGTGGAACGCCGCCAAATGTTCTTAGGGGACGATTAGCAAAACGGGCGGGTCAAACTCTTTAGAACGATCAAACACATGTATAGAAATGCCTTTCTGCAGCGACTGCTGCGTGTGATGCGCTTCGGGCTATTTCTTTTATCTGCATGCTGTGTTTTTAGCTTTTCTTACTTTTATCCTTTAGCAGCTTCTCCAGTGTGGGTTGGAGTTTATCGCCATTCTTCCGACTGCATTAAAAAGCGATTTTGATTTTACATTCCAGAATATTTCACGGCTCTGAGATTGAGACGCCTGCGGCGGCGCAGCGTGCGCTACCTGAGCTTTGAAGGACGCGCATCATCCTTTGTTTTCTGTGCCATGAGGCCTTGCATGTTCTTTTTTCGCCTCTTCGGATTCAGAATGATTTTAAGCCTGCAAAGCAAATAGTTACACAACGTTTGTGTCCTCATTGTAAAGATTTACCAGCTTAAAAACATTCTAATGTAAATGTGTTCACCTCCGTATCAACTTGTCCGGGCTTACCTTCTCGGCTGCTTCACATTTTGCATCAAATCCTTAATTTCATTGAAGCGATTACTTGAAAATAAAAGTTTGGGCATTTTACCATTCCTGGTTTTCCCTGCTTTCCCCTGGTTGTCTGAGGAGACGTTCCCTGCTGTACACACCTTTAACACGGCAGGGAAGGTCTAATGCCGGTGACGTTCAGGGCCTGCTGGTACAGGCGTGTAAATACCTTTTGCATTAGCAAGCAGCCAGCAGCTACACTCGCTTACGGTTATCTTTGACTCACAGCCGTGAAATTCCAAATGGGAGAACACTTTGTTTTGTTTTTGTCATGTAGACGCGCTGAATGGAAGGCGTGGCTGAATGATTCAAGGCGCTTCCAGGTGCAGAGGAACCAGGGAACGTGCTGGCGGCCAGCGGGCAATGTGGCAAAAAGGGACGAACATTTTGAAAAAAAACATGTTTGCTGTCTATTTAAAGAGCGGAATAGTTCATTAATTATTATCCCAGGCCGCGGCGCGCGTCATTTCATTTTGAGGTGTTTGATCTGCTGAATAATAAAAAGTTTTGCTATAATCTTTCTGTAAAATGTGCAGTTTAAAAGATCTAAATAGAAACAAAGGGGGAATAAATGAAAGACCAAGCATTGAAGAACATTAAATAGAGGTAAAAGTAAAAGAAGTTACTGAAGGGAAGATGAGCCTCGCTTCAAGAGGATGATTCTATTGAAGACCATTCGTTTCTTCTTCTGATCAAATGTGAGTTAGAAAACCAAGCGCTAATGAGTTTTACATCTGCAGCAGAAACATTATTACTTCTCCATTCCAACTAATAATTTGCAGTGTCTTTGGGGAACAGATCATTCGCAGCAGCTTGATGATGGGTCCGTTGGTCGGTTTAAGCTTTTAAAATCACAATCGATATCTTTAGAACAGGGCTTGTGATTAGAAAGAGAGCAGCAAAACACAACTCACAGGAAACAGCATCTTTGTCGGGTTTCGTTACGCTATATGAAGTCTTTCGCATTCTCATTTGCTTGATTTGTGAAAAACGTCCAATAGAAAATTCAAAATGATTAGAATATTAGAATGACAGAACCTCTCGGGTACAGTTCTAAAAAATACACCACACTGAATGAATTTATTTTCTTTCCATATGAAAAAAGTAGAAATTCTGTGTGGAAATTAAAACCAGCGCTGTCATCAGACGTTCTGATTGGTCATCCATCGCTGAGGTTGCAGAGACGCTGCTGTCCTCTCGGTGCTGCGACTGTTTCATCACCGTTGTGGAAGTGAAACAGCGAGCTGAGGCCGGGGGGCCGGGGGGGGGGGGGGGGGGGGGCAGATAGAGGGGACGGGTTCCTATTACGGCGTCGGCCGTCAATGCGCTGTGTGACATTCAGCAGGAAAACACATTTCCCTTTATTCATATGAAACCTCTCACTGTTACTAAATGCTGATTCAGAGAATTTACTTGAATTAAGGCCTGTAAAAAAAGAAAACCCACTTAAGTTATCGTTGTGATTTTCATTCTTTTAAATTCATAATTTCAATATAGCATAAGTGATTTAAAGCTAAAAACATGCAACATTGAGAGGATAAAAAAACTCTGCAGAGATTATCTCCTTTTACAGTCACGCCGGTTTTTAAATGGGCTGCTTGGATGATTTGATTCGATCAGGCCAACATGCATTTGTCTCCATCTAGTGGTCAAACCTGCGCACTGACGCACAGGAAAAGGTGTATTTTTGGATGCTTCGACCTCAAATAGTAAAAGAAGGTAAAATATTTATAGCAGAATGAAACACTGGGTCTGTTATATGATAGAAGGGGGGGGAGGGGGGGGGGACTCTTTCATCCCTCTCCCTATAAGGAGTAAAGCCCAGGAGGCCGGCCACAGGTGGAGTTAATCATTGGGGTTTCTATATTGAGACAGTGGAAAGTTTCCCGTTTCCCAGTCGGGAAGAAGGAAGAGTTTGTGGCAGTCAGCAGAGACTCCGTTCCCTTAATACCCCCCTCTGTGAACTCCACCGCTCGCTGAGCCTGCAGTCCTGGGGTATTATCTCAGCCTCTGCTGCTCACATCAGCTCATCCTGCTGGGGCTCCACTCCTCCATTCCTCCTTCCTTCCTTCCTCCCTTCCATCCATCCCATTCTCCCCTCCTGCTGGTGCTCAGACTTTATTCCTTTCCTTCCCAGCTTTCCTAATAATCTCATCTCCCTCACACTCCATCTTGTTCCTTCTCATCCCAAACCCTTCTCAACAAACCTTTTTCTCATTAGGGACCGTCGTCTCCTTCTTCTTCTCCCTCCTCTTCACTTTTATTTGTCCTTGTTCTAACTGCCGGCCTTTTGCAATTCTCCTTGCGAGATTGCAGATTCCTTATTTTCTTTCCTTCCTACTTTCTGACCTTCCCGACTGAACCCTTCCTATCCAATCCCATGTCTCCCGAGTATTAAGCTGATGCTGAGTTCCAGCTGGGCCAGAAATACGATCAGATAAAGGCTCGACCGCCTCGCTGGCAGGCGGGAGGTGGTTCCGTGCGGATTCACCGCCACAGATCAGATAAAAGTCCTCAGTTTATCCATGAATGATCCCACGGTCGGTCCAGGTCCAGGTCTAACTTCCTTCTATTATTTTGCAGTAAAAAAAGAACAATTCTATATTCTTTATTTTTAGCTCTGTGGCTACACACATCACAGACATTTCCTGGACTGGACTAAGGGAATTTGTGTCGAAGTAGCAGTGGAATATCTCTACTTCGAACCAGAGCTCCGTTTAGCTGATAAAAACAAAGGTTCTCCTGGTTCTCCTTTAGATATTCGGTCCATTTAAGTGCAACAACCTCTGTAGCCTCCAAGCTACTTTGAGGAAGAGCATCCTCAGACGAATTAGCCAACGGATGCTAAAGGTATCGGATGAGGGTCACTTTTCCCTTCCTCGCTTCCAGACCTCATGCTAAGATGGCTTCATTTAAACGTCATTCTCCAGGCGTCAAATGCATCACATTTTAAAACTTTTAATATCAGGCCGGGATGTGATTAAACTGCTTCTTTGCATACTTTTCTTTACTCTCTCTTCCCAACATTCCCAGATACTTAATTTATGCATGTGTCTTTGTCTTCATTTATTATTGGATTGTTTATCCTCAAAATATCAAGGCTATATGATTTTAGAGAATTAAATGATCCGTTTATACTCCCGACCCTTTTTCTTTTGTTTTGCACATTCAAAGTAAAAATAAATCAAACCAAATGACATCATCAGAGGCGTCGACTAAATAGTACAACCTTGGTTGTGGTTTTCACTCCCTTTTTAATCCTGGTCGAAACGACCTTCATCTTCGTGGAAAGTTCCTCTCAGTGGTTTTAGGACACTTCAGATCCGACAGCTGCCATTCAGCTCCTCGCCACCAGATGACCTCAGATGACCACCGGTTCCGGTCACCGGACCCACACCTTCACCCTGTCGCTCTCCTGGGTCACCTGACCTGCTTCCATCTTTTCATCCGTCATATATAACCAGCTCGCCGGCCCCCTTCTCCCCTTCGCTAGTTTTACCTGCTCTGCCTCAGCGTCTGCCTCCTCCATCATGGTTCCTCCTGCACACATCAGTGGCAGATGGTTCTTACGGTGGGATATGTAGTCTGCTCCGGATCTGTGCCACAGATCCCAGCGGTGTGCAGGAGTTCACTCACTTGTATTTTTGGCATATCCAGATTGACTAAAGGAAGCCTGGAATGAAATCTGACTACACAAATCAAATCAAAGCAGCACTTTAGGGTTTACGTTTTTTTCTGCAGTCCGGACGCTCGAATCTGCCTTTGAAGAATCAGACGGAGACAATGTCAAAGCCAGAGGAGCAGAAGTTCAGTCACTTGTGTGGAGCGCAGACTCCACATCTCAGTTTGCCATGCGTTCTAACCCAGAGTCACCTAATGATGCTGCCTTCATTGTTACCACAGCAACCCATGCAGATAAGGAGGCGAAGAACCAACCTGGCGTCCTGCATATAGCAGAGAGGAGAGTCTGTCTCGTAAACCTTGCTTAGTGTGCATCCTTAAAATACAAAAAAACAAACAAGATTACACTTCAAATAATAACGATATGAGACGGAATCACAGGTTGACATTCTAAACCCAAATGATGACAGCACAGAATCACCGGGGTGTCCCACAGAGCTTCATACTCGGTCCCTGAACACTTCTCAAAGGCTTTAGACATTTAATGGGCCCATTCTAAATGAAGTACCTTAAATATAAAAGGACACCCCGGAATTATGCATTTCATTCTAAATATTTGCATTTACAAACACCCTTCAAAGTAAAAATCTTAATATATGACCGAGATTATACACGGACCCTAAACCCCCAACCCTGAGCTCAACGCCTTCTTCTTCCGGCCGAGGAGCGTTTCCTGATTGTTCTCCGGTTTGCTATTGAAAGGAAACTTGAATGAAGTGCAGAATAATGCTTTTTCCTCGCGCTGCTTTCACTGCTGCTCCAGCAGAGCCTGAAATCGGAAATCAGAAATCAGAAATCGTGGATAACGGTCGGTTTCCATCAGTCTCTGTGTCCCTGTCGAAGCAATTTGGCCCCGGCTCAGAGATATTTTCAGTGATTTCTTCTCCTGTCATGAAGTCAATGTTTATCTGTGTTTGGGGAAAACAGCAATTTTCATTTCATGAGTTCTTCAAAAAAAAAAGTATTTTACATTATCGTGCATTTTGAAGTATGTGTTCAAGAAAATAAAGACAACAGGGAAGCGCTGAGCAATAAGGAAAGGGAGGTTGGCTTCTAGACGCTGAATGTTTTGGTAAAAGCAAGTGAAATTGCCAAAGGAGTGACTGTGAACCTGCAATCAAGCTTGATTTGAAGTTTCACGGTTCTCACTTCATAAAAGCCATGCCTGTCTGGCTGCGTCAACTTGGACGAACTCTGCGGCGGTTATCACCGGTCATTTTCTCGTAGTTCTCACATGGTCAGCCAGAAGAGAAGGTCTTGCTCCCTGTATTCTGCCTTCATGAAGTCAATGTGTCCACAGGCGGCGCGCCAGGCAGCGCTCCCAGTGGTATAAATAGGCATCAATGTATACAAATATACAAATATGTCTGAAAACGCACACGTATATTTTCCTGTTGCAGGAAACGTGGCGCCGTTCCAGACAGGGTGAAAATGTGTTTAAACTAACAAAAGGATCCGTTTATAATCCGGATGAGAAATCAAGACATGCAACTAAAACAAAGGTTCTAATAGGAGCAGAATGGGACGATTTGGAGACGGTATTTTATGGAAAGAATGAATCCACTCAACAAATCAACCCCACTGAACAGAAATGTGTGGGAGCAGAGGGAGCAGAGCGACGTCAGGTCGGAGCGTGGGATGGAGGTGGGAGTCCGCTGGGATAGCTGGCAGTTATTCTCTGAAAGATAATGCATGGTGCGCTTGTGAAGACACACACACACACACACACACACACACACACACCCTCACACCAACCACACAGCAAAGCCCTTCATCTTTACCCTGATTGGTTTTTGCCACGACGTTCACTCAAGATTCCAAGACTTTTATTGCCTCCCCGTCCGGTGGACTCGGAGAACGCAGAAAGCGCACAAAGGTCGATGAGTCTAGATCAAAGACGATTAAAACAGGACAACGTTAAACTGTCCACGTCTTCCCGAAACAGCTCCAAAACATTCATTGTTTTTTTTCTGCAGATCCAGTCTTACGGCCGAGGGCCCGGCTCTGCCGGAGGAATCCGGGTATCACATGAGGGAACCAGAAGAGGAAGGAGCCTCAGCTGAAGGTTACGCCATCCTGTTATCTTTCACTCACATTCCCTTTTCGTCGAACAAAGCGATGACACAGCAGGTTTTGCGGCGGATGTCTGCAGGCGACGACAAGCTTCAAACCCAAACCTCGCGCCGCCTCGGCATCACGCAGCTCTATTCCCCACTGTCGCTTCCTCACACTCATTACCGTCGCAAACATGTAGCTGCGATGCTAAAGCAGGTGTAAAACACTTAGCACGTCTTCCGGCGGGCGCAAACAAACAGCGAGCCGCCAGCTCCAGTTGTTATTCCCACAAACGGCTTCACATAAATCACAGCTGGCGCGCTGACAGTAACTGACAGGAAACAAAATATTGTCCAGAGGCCGCTTGTTCCTGTCGATGAATCACCCTCCGTCTGAGCTTTCAATCATTCCGGAGGCGCCTCTTTAATAAAAAAAAACACGCGAGATGCAAAATGTAACACGAATGGCATCAGATTGCAACCGCCTCATGGACTGCTATTTATGCTTCGCCATTGTTTACCCATTTGTCATCAGCGCCGCTGCATTTCAAAGGGGAATGGAGCAACCGGGGTGCGAGACAGAATCCATCTTCCGGAGGACGGCGGAGGCAACAGGTTGAAATATGACACAGCGGCTGAATTCGTTTCGGCGAAGCAACGAGAGCGGGAAAAGAGAGAAGGAAGCTGTCTGCCACTTTTAGCCCTGGTGAAGTAGGGGCTGGGGGGGGGGGGTCAGGTGAAGGGCCGTCAGGTGAAGAGCCATCAGCCAGCACCGGCTGGCTGATAGATGAATAAAAGCGGGTTGGTAGGAGAGGGTTTGGAGGATAGACAGAAGAGTAAATCCATAAGCGAGCTTACTTCCACACGCCAGAAGAAGGTCGAGCGACTCTCCCCACGCCGTGACATCATCCACGGGAGCCCTGCAGGTTCTGACGTGTTCTGTGAAGATGAATTCCCTTCCTATTGGAATCTCGATTCCGTAATTGCGACTGGTGGGTCAGATGCATTCCGCTCCGCTGCAGTGGCGTCCGCCTGACATTAGTTTACTTGTATGGAGAAACCCCCAAATCAGATGAACATTTAATGATCCCGGGGGGGGGGGGGGGGGTCTGTGCAGCAGCAGCCGAGAACCAGAGCAGAATATGTTAGATGGCGAATGTAAGACAAGGAACAGCAGCAAGCGAACATTTTGGGACACAGGTTATGCAAATGAAGCCCCATCTGCACGGGGGGCGGACGTGCAAGAGCCGCCCGCGTTATCTGATGGGAATGAGATGGCAACGGCACAGGCTGCCTTAACATGGCTCCCAACCGGGCAGGTAGCATCGGTGCGTTTGATCTCAAAACATCAGACCGCAGGCTGTGAAGCCGCTTCATTCACGTTTCGCTGCACTGGGAATTTTATGACTGGTTGTCGGATTTTCCAGAAGCAGCAGAAAGTGAAAAGACGCTGCTGCTTTACCCAGTTAACCCGCTGTGACCTTGTTGTGACCTTGTCGTAGGGCAGAAACTTCCAGCCGGCCATTGCCAGGAGCGCAAGTCCGGCAGCCTTCCGGACGTCAACGTCGGAGCGTCACAACGCTCTAACGGCGGCGACAGCTGTCCGACCGACAGGCTGAAGGACTGACTCGTGTGCATGTGCTGCTGCACATCTGCTAAAACGGGCTCAGCTAACACAGACCTGCGAGGATGCAACAGATTCCCACTATTTTCCCATCAGACGTTACCCTGCAGACTTATTCCTAATTCTCTTCGTTCCGCTGGGGGGGGGGGGGGACAAGGTGGCTTCAAATGCCCTTGAAGGCAGATAAGCAGCAAGGCCTGCGGGGCAGTAGCGTGTGTCTGCATGAGACGATTTCAGAACACGCTGACCTTTATCTGCTGCTTTTGCACTGCCAATGGTTGGCTGGGAGTTTCTATAGCAACCTTGTTTATAAATATGACACACACGACAACAGTTTGACCAACATTTGTCATGGTTTCCTTTTATCCAGTATGACCTCCGCCGAGATGGAGGCCATGCAATCGCCGGCGTTTGTCTGTCTGTCCGTCCGCCCGCTAGCAAGATAACTCAAAAGGTTCTGGACGGATCTTGATTACATTTTCAGGAAGTGTTGGGAATGTTACCAGGAACAGATGATTAAATTCTGGTGATGACCCAGTGCTGAGATAGTTTTTAACGTACGCTAAAGGAAACCTGAAGATTCCTCCTGTCTCCTGGAAATTAATAGGAATTTACCTATAAACCAATGAGGAGAGAAGAGCAAGCAGAGAAACATCACGGGGCTGCAAAGACGGAATGTTGAGCGCTGTCTACAAGGAAAGCAACTATTTATACAGCCAGTGCATGTTGGCTCTTTTAAAACGAATTCATGTTTTCCAGCGACAGAAGAGACATTTTAAAGCCAGAGAACCGTTCCTCAGAAACCCGAGACGCATTCAACAGGTTGAACTCGACTTTCAAGTGATGGCACATCAAAAGGTCCGGGGCTCGACATCAGAAGGAAGGCTGTGTCCTAGCGCAGCCTTTCATTTTGTGTGTGGGTTGCATCACATGTGGAGTGCGGAGCACATTCAGTTCAAAGACCTTTCTCATGTTTTCTTAGAGGAAAATGAGGGAGAGAGAGAGAGAGAGAGTGAGAGAGATAGAGAGAGCGAGAGCTGGAGGCATGAGTCACGCAAAGGGAGAAACCTCCTCAAACACACTCGCTGACGTGAGAAAACCACGCGGCCCAAAAGTTACTGCCTTTATTTACTGAGGGAATAAACTTAATCCCCCCCCCCCTTGGTCGGGGGGGGGGGGTCAGAGAAAGACACCAGTGTCCAGAAATAAACACCTGAGCCATCCAGACAATGGGAAAGCGGCCTGTCTTTGTGATGCAGGACGTTGCCAGCGGCGTTGGACCTTGTGATCGCCTCTGGAGACTCTGACTTCTTTTCCATGAACACGGCAGCTGTGCAAGAACGACGAGGCTCTTTGACCCAGTTCAAACAGAACCCCCCCCCCCCCCATCTCTGTAAGAATCAAACTCTCTGGAGGCAAGCACTGGCAGCAAGAAGCAGATGCGCAAGTGCGAGGAGGAGATGGGGAGCAGCGTCTTCATCTCGCACGGGGCGAGGGACGGGGCTGTGAAAGTGACTGATGGGAACACAAATGGCAGAGCTGTGGGAGGTGGGGGGGGGGGGGGGAGTCAAGGTAGACGACAGCTGAGCGGGCCAACCGGTCCGCCCATCCCTCCTTTCCTGTCTTCATTTGCGAGTCCTTGATGGGACACTTGTCCTGGAAAACAAGAACAGGTGTCATAGAGCCCCACGGAGACGGCGATTTGCATGCGTAATGACCCCACTGGAGATGAGTGGGGTACGATATTCACAGCAGAAAGCTGTCAGGGTGGCATTCATCACCGACCCCGCCCCATCGGCGAGCCACCTACTGCCATCACGCCGTCTCAGCGCACCAAAACATGTTGTTTATCTTCATATTCTGCTCTCTGACCGACTTTGGGATCGAATTTAGGGATAAATACGGAGGTTAGATTTGGAGATGTTGATAATTAAACATGCAAATGCTCATTTACATAAACCAATAATGTAGCATGACATTAATGTGGTCGGCGGAGGTCACGCGAGAGTTTAGCCTCATTAGTTATTCGTGTTTAATGACAATAAGTTCTCATGATAACCTGCATCGCTGTGTGCTGGAAAGCTCATTAAGAACACGCAGCGTACGCTGGGACTTGCTTTGTGAAGTTAATTTAGTTTTTACCGATGCATGGATCGCAATGATACCGACAAGAATGCAAAGCAGAATTAAGTTTATTCCCTCAAGAGCAGAACTGGAGTCCGGTATAAAAAGGTCCACCGTACAAACAAGCCATGATTAAAAACATATTTGACCGGGCAGCAGAGACTCCAGAGTGCTTTGCTTGATTTGAATAACGCCGGGACAGATTGAACTGTTTTCCACACATTTGTGAACCCGCCCACCCCAGTGGAATCAAACCCACGCCAGCCGCCCCGCGGCGCCCGCCGAGCTCAAAGCGTTCAGGTAAATGTTTGTTTGCTGAATCTGCTCGGTCGACCAGTGGATTAAAAAAAAAAGATTTCCATATAAATTAATGACTCCCCAACAAATGAAAAGTTTTTCGGACTAAAATGCTCTTTTTTTACGACCACATAAGGATCTATTCTAAATGATAAAGTTTTCCTCGTTTGACACAGAATAACTTTGTCGTCTACAAATCCTTTGATGGATTTCCGAGCTGCTGCCTTTGCGTGACGTAGGATTGCAGGTATTCTATTGGTTGGTCCGTTCTGTCAGATTCAAACCGTGCTATCCGTTGAGTCTGACAGAACGCCTGATGCCACAGCGGCATCTGAACGGCCCTTGTTGTTTCACTGTCGTATTGGAATCCTAATTGGCTGCCTGCTCGTCTTCCCGGGGTCCAACACGGTCTCGTTTTCCTTTAATGATCAAATTCAACAGAAGAAAACCAAAATAATGACGTTTATGTGTTTTACAGTATTTGACGCGTACCTCATTATGTACTTTGGACAAAGTTTGCTCGTCTGTGAGGTCAAGGCGAAGACAAAAAAAATGGACGTGGAGACTTGGGGAAATGAATCTAAAATTTAAATGAAATGATAAACGTGTAATTAACTTCACTTATAGAACATATTTGGGATTTCCATTCCTCATCAAGGTAATCTCCCGCCGGCTGCGTCTGTCTCGCTGTCTCTCCCTTGCTCACCCCCCGATTACAGACGGAGAGTGACCCAGAGAGTGGATTAGCCCTCCTCACCCCTGTTTGACTGAGGAGACCCGTCCTCTAATTGCATTACGCTTGACACACAGCACACAGGGCAGGGCCAGGTCACAGAGGCATTGCTGATATACCTTAGATCTACACGATGGATATATTAATATATATATATATAAACCCGAGGGGAAAACAACATACAAAACAGATTCAATAATCTTCTCATGGGAGGCAACGTTTGCCAGTGCAAGCGCCTAAACTTCATCTCACATGCCCTGAGAAGGTTGTTTCTTGCTCAGGTCGGAGCTCCATTGTGTTATAACACAATAACTGAGTGCTGAGGGGGGTCCAACCGAGCCCCGGCTGCTGCTACATCGAGAAGAGGCTCAAACCTGATTTGCAGGAGCGTTAAATGATCTCTGCTTGTGCTGGAGCCTGCATCACTTCTTCACGTCTCCCGTGGCCTTTTGCCCATCCTATAATGGGGCTCCACTGTGGGGAGCTGTGTCTCTGCGTCTGCTCTCTCTCTCTCTTTTTCCTCCAGCTTCTTTCCCGTCGGCCTCTTCCTCCTTGTTGTCTTCCTCTCTCGGGCACAGAGGCGTCACATGTTTGGTCCGAGGGCCGCTCTTGTGCATTTTGAAAGCTCAGCTGGAAAGTCAGAATCCTTTTTGGCCTCAGTGTTTCACAGCTCAGAGCGGCCATCTGTGGGTGGGAGGTGTGTGTGTGTGTGTGTGTGTGACGCAAGTAAGTGATGAGCGGAGGTGTTGTGCAGGCAGGTGGATGTACATCGGTCCATTTGTGCGAATTCACATCCATCATCCAGAGCTGTGAGACAGCTAACTGTGTGTGTGTGTGTGTGTGTGTGTGTCCTGCCTGTTGGTCTTTACCCGACGATTCCCAACTCGGTAGGCAACTCAGAGGTACTGAAACTCCAAATTAGCAGCAGCCCGGCTTGCAGCTCTCCCGGTAAAGGAGCGTTTGTGTCTTGTTTACGAAGATGAATGACGGAGTCGAACGAGACCAACAATTAAAGCCTTCAGTCATTGTCTGGCAAACTTTCCTCCAAAAAGCAGAAGCCAGCCTTATTTTACGGTCTTATCCTTGACATAACTGTCGTCAGGAATGATTTAACGTCCTCCCTCTCGTAACGTCAACCTTGCTTCTGTATAAAACGAGCATTTCTCCGGATAGGAAATAATGAAACTTATTCAAGATAAAGACAAAGAGCCTGGGAAAGATTAGAATCAATCTTTAAAAACACGCTGGTGAAAAAGAGAAGACTAACTGAGAATATTTCTTTGACATTGAGGACAGATCCAAACCTCCGCAGAGACTTCCGAGATTTTCTCCAGCAGCTGTTGAGCCTGAATGTCTCTTTTCCCTCCCTAAACAAAGCAGTTATTTTGCCTGATAACATAAAAAAAAAGCGCTCTGGTAATTTAGCATCGTCGCTTGAGTGACAAAAAAAGAGCGAAGACATCTGCATCATTTCCAAAAGATAGCTTTGTAAGGTTTATATAGGAAGATACATATTATATATATTTATATCGTCTTTATATATATATATATATATATATGCATTAATCACATCAAGACAGACTGTGTTTTGGTAGAACTAAACCAGAGACACAATATTTGGAAAAAGTTTGCATTTGAGAAGCTTGTGGAAATAAAGTTGAACATTTTGTTACATTTTATATAAGACTATTTAACACATGGTAATATGCATGCCGGGCCAGAGGGTGGCGGCGTAGCCTATTAAAACACCACAGAATAAGATTGGAGTCACGATATGTCCGTAAAGACATCTGAGTCTACAGAAATAAGGGTGGAACTTCAGTAGCGATGCTTCAAATTGGGCTTTGATGTCATCAATGAAGTTTTGCCTGTTTCCACGACAACCCTACAGCGGCACTTTCAAAGGATGGGTACAAAAAACAAAAACAAGGGAAGGACAAAAATGGGCCAGGGGCAATCAAATAAGAAAAGTCCAGAGTTGAACAAAGCAAAGAGTGTTTGTGTGGAGGAGGAAGGGAGGAAGAGGAGGAAGAGGAGGCAAGGCTGCCCTCGCTCCTCAGTCAAACATCAAAGATACTTTTTATATCCCTCCAGCCTGAAGATGCAGATCAAGCGGAGGTAATTATTCTCTGATTGAGTATTCATAAACCATTGCGCTATTGTTTTGTCCTTAATGATGCAAATTACGACTAATTACCTCGCGTTAATGGATACCTAGCGTCTTTGTGAGCCGTTCAATAGAGCAATTACACAACTGTTTATCTCACAGCGCCACGTGTAAACGTTAGCTGAAGGTGCGTAGCCAACGCCGGTTCGTCCGCGTGAGTTTGATGGATGTCCGACAACAAAAAGGGCCGACTCTGTTTTAAAGAAGCTGATTCCATTAGCGGCCACATGAATAATGCACGCAGCACAAATAGAAGAAACCCTGATGTTTCTTTTTAAGTGGCCTTGAATATTCAAAATCTTTACTTTTTAAAAAGGCCCTCCGGATTCATTAAAGGCAGAAAATTAAGTTTCTTCAGAGTTTATTTAATAAGACACAAGATCATTTATTTCCTTGCTCTTTCTGCGCGACTGACTCGAATCGGTCTGTTCCTCTTTCTTCTTATTTCCTGATGGTTGTCTCATCCATCAAAAAAGCTTCTCGCAGACTCCGGCGAATCATTTTGCAATTTGCTGCTGGCAAATTCCTCATTAAAACTTTTGTGCCACCCTACGATCCTACAACTTTGCTCTGATAAGACTTTCTTGAGGACTGTGAATAGAAAATTAGCTGGAGAAGGGACAAGAGACGAGCGGGACTATTATTCTGAGGACTGCAAACCCAATAGAAGGCGTCTAGCGGAGGAATAATTAGCCCTGACTGATGCAGTTTTTTCTGACTAGTCCAGGTCCAGGTATATAAGATGTTCTGAGTGGTCCCACTTTTTATTTATTCCCAGACTTCAGGACATCAGCCATTCACAAAGCTGGATTTGTGTAATATAAGATCTTTCCATCCACCTTTTGATGCGATTAAGTGTAATTCAGCCACAATAAAAGGCAGCACATGCACGGATGAATGAATCCATCATGCCTCTCTGATGCCGGCCTTTGTTCCGACAGCATGATGCGGGAAAAATGAAGCACTTTAAAACCAAATGGGAGAAATGAAAATACATTTATGTTCATTGCCATGCAGTGAAGTCCTCCCTGGTAATGGAGGTCACACAGAAGAGCTCCGAACTTCTAGCTGTAATGGAATTCCAGGCCGACTCATTAAAAATAAATACATGTATGCACACACGTCGTGAAATGTTTTGCATAGTTTAATTTGGATCTCAGTGCCTTCAGCTGTTTGAAATAACAAGGGGGTTTCTGTACAATTAATGGAAGCTGTTGTTATTTTGAAAAGCGGGATTATTTTACGTTCTCTGCACAGAGAGTACTTATGCATAAACAAAGCTGATTATTTCTTTTAATTTCTATCAGAAACATGTCGAGGAGGAGGAGCTCGTTTTAAACCCAGGAAGTCATTACATTTGTTTGTGGAACTACACTCATATTTCGCACCAGGATGTATATATTCAGTTATTTTTTTACCTTTGCAGGGTTGCCTCTGGCTGGAGCCGACATCCGCTGACTTCAGGCGGGAGGTGAATATTCATCATACAAATAGACAAATAAAAATGATCACCACCGGGCAATTCAAAGTCTTTGATGCAGCCGAACCGCGGAGGAAGTCGGAGAACCCTCTATGGAACCCAGTCAGCAGGTGGAGGACATGGAAAAGGCCCACAGAAAGGCCCCGGGTTGGGATTCAAACCCAGAACCTTGAACCTGGTGTAATTTCACATTTCCTGTCAAAAGAATAGATTTCTGACTTTAATAAATGTTGATGTTGATGCTACATGTTGACTTCATCATCATCATGGAGGAAACAGTGAGACGTTTGACCATTTGTATGCAAAATTGGGATATGAAATCGCTACATTGATGATTTTTCTCATCGACACATATAACAACGTCCAGTTCTCATCACATGAATTCACATGATGTAGTTTCCGTTCCTGCATGAAATACAACAGCGACTTTTCTTATAACTCCTTCCCAGTCTTTCCAAACTTGACTTCCGTGAAGCCAGCGCCGCTGGATCCAGACGAGAGAAAAGCTGAAAGGAATTCCGCAAAGCTCAGTTAAAATCAGAAGTGAAATGTAAATTATGCCTGAAATAAACAGACGCACGCCTCATCGTGTAACCACGGTGATCAGTTGGCTTGCCTGCAGAGGGAAGTGCATGAATAAGCTCTTCAGCAGCAGCAGCAGTCGTCTCAGTGGATGCAAACGTCGGGGTTAGCAGTCCCTTCCACCTCTCTCAGCGCTTTGCCCGGGCTCAATTACATGTCATTGCAGCACAATTTCATCACGGCCACTAGTTTCTCTCCTGTTTCTATGTGTTTACTTGTCAGGACGTCGCTGCAGAAGAGCCGCGGCGCTTCCAGAGCTTCCCCACAGCATTGGAAGCATTTCTTTTGTCACTTGTGAAGACCCTGTTTTTAAGGGTGCAGCATCATCGTGCTGCTGTATATAGGAGCCCACTGGGGAAGAAGACAGTATGCAGACGTGTGTGCGCATTCTGGGGGGGGAGTTCTGATTTTTGAATCGATGGGTTTCTTATTGAAGAAGCAGCACCCACAATTCCCTGCTCTAACTGAATGCTCTTCATGCCCACGTGTGTTTGCTAAAACACGTGGCGAGGCATCCGACTTTCACCTTGCTGTACGGCTGTAGCTGGAACCATTCCACGGATAGATGGGCGGGGGCTGTACCGAGCAACCCGTTTAAATTCGCTACCGATTGTTACCCTCTGTGGATCGCAAATACAGCTCAGTCGCTCGCACGCAAAGCGCAGCATTATCGTCCCAGAATGCCGTGCTGCAGGTCGGCCCTTATTTGCACCGCGCTGTTTCATGCCGTTCCAGAAAGGTAGCATGTGCTTGTTGACGGATGTGACACGCGGCGCCGCTGACATGCCAGCAGGAGAGCCAAAGTCTTGCTTATTCCCGCCAAGCATTCCTAAAGTTGGAGACTCACCCCAAACAGACCAGAAAAAGTCCTCGGATTCACATTCAGGGATTAGCGGGAAAGCAAACCACAGCGGAGCGGCACAAATAAACAAGCACTGTCTGTTGGATTGGGTTTAAACCGTGTTGGAAACACCAGTGTGTGCATGATTCAAGTCACACACACACACAAACACTCACACACTCACACAGGCGCCTGGACTCCTCTCAACATGTGTGTTTGGTGACGTCTCACTCAATTGGGAATGCCGGGGTTTTGTAATTCCAATGCCAACATGCTAAATTGGCCAACGTTTAGACGTTCTAGATCTGCTGGCTGTGGAAAGAGCATCCAAACATCCAACGTAATTATAAAGGCAACCTCTTGGGCCGCCCTCACCCCGTGCAATCTGGTCACAGCGGCTCGATCGTCCCGCCCCCTGATAGGAGAACGATAGAGGAACTCCCTCGCATGCGCCGGTCGTGAGCATGCTACCGCCGTCATCATTAAAGAACGCACCTCGGCGCCGTCCTTCCTGTCGACACGGCCGCTCGTTTCCCAGCTAACGAGCTGCAGGAGGCGACAAACAATGTAAACACGGAACAGACATCTATATCTACTACCCGTGCTACACGAGGGCCTTGTTAGGTTGTACGCCAATTACCATGGCGGCATTGGAAAGAGAAGAATCTGACAGCACTTTGATTTGCACGTTCAAAGAACTATGGAATAATTGGACTCTTTTGGGTTAACAGCTATCGGCGCGAACGTCCCTCAGCGAGAAGCGTGGCTTCGTGTGGTTTTACGCCAACCATCTCCTGGCTCCGGCATCCTTCAAAGGGCGACTCCCACGCAGCCACGGTTTGTCCTGTAGGCTGTGTGTGTGTGTGTGTGTGTTCACTCACAAACCTACAACACAGACGAGGTAGAGGGTCCGCGCCGCTCGAAACCAGCAGGTCACATGGCAGGACGCTTCCCAAACTGGGACGTAATGGAAGAATCAAGATTGGGAGCGACCCCGACGATAAACGCTGCAATGCTCTCAGATGCATCAGAGCTGGAGCGTAATGGAGCCGCTGCATCTGGAGGGCAGGGCGGTTTACTCGATACCTCTAATGTGTTGTTTCCCATTTCAGCGCCAGCATTCGAATCACATTTCATCCGCAACACTTCCCGCTTCCTGCGCGGGTTGGACCCCGAGGGCCCGTGTCGGGGAGACGCACATCAGCGCTGACGCCGTACAATAATCCCATCCCTTCAGGATGTGTAGAGATTAAGCCGGTCCATAGGTCGGTGCAGCGATTAGCTCAGACCGTTGCTGTGTTTTTTATCGCGCCGGCCTTTCCCCACGCTCACTGGCCCGTTGTAAATGATGTCCCGAGGAAGTGTTTTAATAACCGTGTTGCTTTTTTTGTTTACATCACACTGCGAGGTGCTCGCCACCCGGGCTGTGGGTCATTCCGGTTAACAGGGTGTGATATCGGCGCCGTTTGACTGCAGGACGGCGCCATGCACAGTGACTCGTTGCGTGAGTTCCTCTTGACACGATAACAATCATCCACCTTCGTCTCACGCATCATCTCTGCCCTGACTGCATTCTGCTTTATGGCGTCGTATCAGAGCGACCGCCGACAGGCAGTCAATTTGTGTTCCTCACCAGGGAGAGCAGAGGAAAACCTCCCTCGTCCCGCGTTGCCTTTTTTATATATGCTGTCTATATATTTCTTCCTCTCTTTCCGTTTCCGACTCAAACAGCTGCAGAATAAATGGAAATGAATTTCTCACCACGTCAACACTCTGCTGAAAGTCGTTGTAGCATCTCAGCAGGACACCTCGGCTTCAGAAGGGAAGGCGTGGCAAGTTGAGACAAAGATTTTCACGTCCCCCCCCCCCCCCCCCCCCAAACACTGCAAATAATGAGAAACATAATTAGCTTCTTAAGATCGTGCTGGTCCTGCTTGTCTGCGCTTGCTTCATGATATCAAACGGTCTCTGCTGCGGATCGGCTGGTCGAAAACGCTTTAATATGTTTTATCGGGATGACAAGTTACACTCTTCAAGCGGCTCGACAGGAGGCTCGGAAGCGTTCCTGACTGCCTATAAAAACCACAATAATTACTGCTGTAAATACCAAGCAGGGCCGTTTCATTTCTCCTATTACCCCGCTGTTATTGTTTCACCCCGGGGGGGGGGGGGTATAACCACATCCTCTGTGCAATATTATATATCCTTTAAATTGTATTTGTATTTGCCACAACTCATTACATTGTCGTCGCCAGGCTCGCAGGTCGCCTACGGAGGACGTTTGCGTGGCTTCTGCGCGCCTTCCTGCATTATTAACTGGTATTTTTAGAAAGCATCGTCTCCTCGATGTGCAAACGGGCGAAGGTTCGGCGTAAAGCCGGACGGACGGATTGTCTCGCTCTCGCAACGGCTGAAATCAGGTAGAATGAATCTTCCTTTCTTTTAATGGTATGAATGAAACGTTGGCGCATCAAAATAACTGCTTAAAAGTTCAGGGAAGGTTCTCGAGCTTTTTATAGCACAATCTTTCAGGCTTAAGTACCTCATTATCCATTTATCCAATCACAACCCGTCATGTTCTTTCAATAGCCAATCACTTGCGAGCTGTCAGAGCATAAACACGCTTTACAAATCAATTAAAAACACAGGGAAGCAGCAGAGGTTACAATTTGCTTGTCAAAGTCAATCCGTTGGCTGAAAAGCGATTTTCCAACGGGCTTCTTTTCTACCTTTCCCTGTCTCCGAACAGCGAAATGCAAAGTTCAAACTGTCGCCGCGGAACGTTTCACCTTGATGAGGGTCACGTGATTAATATCTGTCCCCGAATCATTGATTGCTCCGTTGTGCCTCTTGAATCAGGTCCATTGAAGCGTGCGTTTGATGGCGTCCATGCCCGCGCCCCGCAGCTTTCACACGCGCTCACAAACATTTGTCCGTTTGATTGATTTGCGTGCCCAGAGCAAAACCTTTTGGCTTTTGCCAGGATTTCCAGATGGCCTGTTCTGGCGTCTGCGAGTGTGTGTGTGTGTGTGTGTGTGTGCGCTTGGACACGCCGCCTTCCATGCATAAAAAGCCTTAATGACCTAATAGACAGGGATGCATTAATTAAAAAACACTTGGAACTTGTTAAATGTCAAGTTGCCTGAATGACATTTAATTTATGATGACAAAGAAAAGTTCATCCTCGGGAGCCGGGATTCTTTTTAAATTATATTTTGTGGTAATTCAATGCGTGTTGGTCTTTCTGAGCTGGCCGCATCAGAAGCAACAAATCCGTCCGGACGTTTTACGCTTCGAACCCGGACCCGCCGTGGCGCCGGCCGTAGTGTTGTGATGTTGCAGCGCTTGACTTTTTTTTGGCATTTTTAAACACTATTTTCATTTCATGGTCGACTGGTGGGGTAGAGTTTATCGCTATGAGGGAGGAATGCATTTTGGTACAAATAGTTTGGCAGTGAGGGAAAGATGAAAAGGGGGTTGGGGGGGGGGGGGTATCCCATCCAGATTGTGTCTCCCTGCATCTGGAAGGCAAACATTAACACATTGAGCTGAAGATTTATCCTGGTAATAAAAATGCAACAGGAAAGATCGATTCCATTCCCAGGCTCGGTTAAGCGTACCGATTTTTATTCTCCGTTCAGCAGCGGATCCCGCAGGGCTGCTCCGTTATCGCCGACTTTACTGCATTGTCTGCGTTAGGAGATTGATGAGAAGCTTTTGGTGACAGGATTTCAATCGATTATATTTGATTCATACCAGTTCTGGGCTCTTTTGATTTTTTTAAGGAGGCCCCTACAGGTAAGACTCGTACCTGACACATCTCATCGGGGAAACGTTGACGTGGAAGGCCTCTTTGTGATGGGAGTTCAGCCCGATGGATCGGCCTTTTCTCCTACGGCGATCACAGACTGCAGGTTCTCCTGTCGTCGAGAGCTCTTAGACGACACGACGCATCCAGACACTCGGAGTCACAGGCAGTGACTCCGGTTCTGTGTCTCGGCTCCTCTGCTGTTCTTTGTTGGATCTCCTTAAAGCCTTCATAAACCCAAACCCCTTTATATGCCTTTACATTTTAGAAGGAGTTTTTTTCCATAATTATTTAAGAAGCATTTATTTCTGTTCAGGAGAACTTAAGGGTTTCGTAGCGTCCGCCCGGATTTAGGTTCATCCTGGTTCTTTCAGAACCTCCATCCTCGTTTACTATGGACCTAAAGCATCAGAAAACGGAAAGTCATCGTTTCCCATCACGAAACAGGCAGTCGCCTCGATCGGGTCCAGTTTTAGCTTGCGGTCTTGGCTAACCGTGGCGCCGGGGACCGTCACGTCAGCGCGGGGAGGAGGAACAGCGTGTTGTCAGCCGGCGATGCAAAAGCTTGCTTTCAGATGTGCTCTGTGTCAAAGCGAGGAAGCAAATTACAGGAAGCCAATCGCTTTATTTATATATATTTTTGCACTGTGCAACAAAAAAAACATTTAATTACACAGTAATGCGGATTTGGGCTGTTTTTAAGAGGCAGAGATGGAGGGAGCGAGGAGGGGTGAATGCTTTCAGATGAAGATCACTGTTCGCCCGTACGGCAGCATTTTGTCTCAGATGAATTCAAACAGGATGGATTTGTCGCCTCTTCATGAATAAAACATGAGCGCCTATCTTTCAGTGAAAGCCTTACATTATCACACTTTTAACACCCTTCCAGGTTTCGCCTCGTCCCTAACAAGGCTGATGGAGGAGGCTTTTGATGTCAACAACAACAACAACAACGCTCGCAGATTCCTGATTAGGTGCTTCAATCAAAAGCGTCGTTAAAAGATTGTCTTTGCGTCATAAAGGAAGGCGAGAGCGAAAACCATTCTGGATGCTGCAGGAAAGAAGACTCGTCTCGCTGCAGAGGCGACGCCACCACGTTCAGGGCCGACCGTCGAGGAAGGTCGGGGGTAACGTATGGTGAAGGGGCCACGGCTGTGGGAGGGGGGCTTGTTGCCATAGCATTAAAAGCTTAATGGATAAAGAAAAACCACCTGTGATGCTCGAGCTGAGAAATGAAGGTGAAAAATTGATCCGGACAGGAAGGGTGAATTGGAAGCTCACAGGAGGAGGTCGATGAAGAGCACAACGAGACGCACCTGTCATTCATTCATCTCATTACTGCCCTGCTACTTAAGCCCCGCCCTGCTGACGGCAAAGGCTGAACTCAACTTGTTGTGGAGGAGAAGAGGAGCCAATCTGACTGTTATTATATGAGAGGGCGTTTCCTCGTGTTGCTCAGACGCCGTCCTGCAGGCAGCGCCGGACGTATTAAATCCATCGCAGCGTTAGCAAAGACAGCAACATTCAAACTGCCCTGAAATGTGCAGCACGTGTGTTGAGCGCCGCCCTGGCCCGTGATGAATTCTCCTCATCTGAAAATCTACCCTTTGTTTTGTGGCGATAATGAGAAATAATGAGTTTTTGCCGTATCGATAAGGAATCCATTAACTCCACTCAGCTGTGGAAATCAGGGCTGCCATACCAACGTCCTCAGCGCCAAGAAAAGCTGGCCCAAAACAAGGATTCCAGCGCTCTGTACGCTAAGCGCTAGGTAGCTCGTAATGTCGGGTGCTTGATGTTCGTTCCCACGCCGTCCTCCAGGCGGGGAGACGGCTCCGTCTGATGAACGGGGTCCTAATCTCCAGTAATCAAGGTTCTTTGGGGAGATTGGGTCGTTCATTTAGCCTTTAACAGCGCGCCATCAATCACTGACATAACATCAGTTTTGGCGCATTAGCAGGCCGATAAAACTTGTTTAATGTCATTCTAAATGTGTCCCCCCCCCTCCACCCACCCCCCGTTGTCTTGATAAACCGTAAATCAAGTGGGATAACTAAGTTTCATATTGTTTAAAATCAACGGCTCGTGGATGTTATTTGTTGTCTTTGTGCTCTTGCGGCTCCTTTGGACTCTGATGGCTCTATTTATGGATCTCGGGCCTCCTCGTCTGATCCACCTTGACCTTGGACTCGAGGTCGCCAGCTGCAGCGCGTTCGGTTATAATCTCGCCATGTCTTTATAAAAGCCTTTAGATCTCCTATCGGCGGCAGACGGCCCGAGACCGGGCTGTGAGGAGGAGAGAAGAATTGGGGGGGCGGGGGGACAAATTGGGAGAGTCCAGATGTACAAAGCTGATAGGAAATGATAGACACAGACCGGCGGCTGTAATTACTGTCAGAGGTGACTCTAGTAAGCAAGAGGTTGAATAAAGACTCTGGATCAGTGAGTTATTCCAATAAAAGTCAGTCATTCCTTCAGGAAAATATGGGAACAACGTTTTTGGGATCTCATACTTGTTCGTCACGATATGAAATACAACTCTGATTCACTTTGACTTTTCATGGTTGGCAGGATGACAGTCCACATAGTCTGTTTGCAGATATTTCAGTGAGTAAATAAAGATGAGAGGAAGGAAGCACTTCCTCTAATCTCCCGGCAGCTCACGTTGCCCGGGATACCCCCCCCTGGCATTGTTGTTGTTTACTCTTTGGTTTTACTTCAGGGATAAACATGTTGCAGACGACTTCTGGCCACTTCTCTCTGGCTACTCTTCCTACTCCATTTCTACCGGATGAAGAGCATCCTTCTTTTCTTCTTCTGCTACCACAAAGTCGACGCTCATTCATTGTTATTTTTAGGTCGGCGGTGAAAATAAATCAAACTCAGAATATAATATAATAAATTTGTTGAAACAGTCTAGTTAATTCATAAGGTTTGTGTTTCAGGCGGACACTAAACTGATGTCATTGCTGCTGGTGACGTTTATTATATTTTATTTTAATACATGTTCCGAGAAGAATCCGATTAGCGCCCAGAGAATCTGAAATCCTTCGTCTGTGTTCAATAAATCAAAGCTTTCCTTGCCTTCAGGTCAGCCCAATCCCCAGAAGATGAACTTAATAATACACAAATATGTATAAATGTTCATGCAATCTTTATTGGGCGTGAGCAGCAGGTAATTAATCTGTCCAGGTGAAAATAAATTCCCATCATGCATCCCTAATTCAGACGGTTTCCTCTCGGATCATCAAACGCTCTGTGGAAGTGGCTTCGCTAACCATCCACTGCGATCCTTCCTTCCAGAAGTTCATCCGTCTCTTCACTAACAGTGTTGTGGCGAGGTTTATTCTACTGTTGCACACTGGAGACGCAACAGAACTATTAAAAATCAGCAAATTTGAATTCCATGAACTAAACCAGAAATACGGGAGCTGAATCTTAACCGCTGTATCGGCGTTTAATGGTATCAGTGTTTAATGGGTGATCTCTAAGCAGGATTTATCCATGCATTTGTGCTCAAGCTGATGCTATTGGTGTGTTTCCAGGTTTCTGGAAAGAGAAATCAATCAGAGAATCTGCAGCTCATTCCGTTCCTAGACCAGGAAAGTGCAGCACTTCAGTCTACACCTGCTTCCTGTCTGTCGCCAAACTTATTTTCAAAATAGTCCTCCTGGTTTATAAAGCACTGAATGATTTAGGCGTGATCTGCTGCTACATTATGAATCATCCAGAACCCCCCCGGGCCATCTGGGACGGGTCAGGCCCACATACTGTATCTGGGACAAGCTCCCAGAGAAGTGTACTTCTAAATCAAGGCTGGAGACATTACCTGTCTGCCACTGCCTCTTATTGAATCATTTAGAGACTCTTACTCTGCACTGCAGCTTTCACTTCTCCATCGTTGTCATTTCTATTTGTATGATTTTCCTATTGGATTATGTGCTTTTGTTTTAGTTGCCTTAATGCCTTTTAATTTGATGGAAAGCACTTTGTCTTGCCGTCGAGATGCGCTGCACAAATAAACTGATACTTACACAGGCTCCTCAACCGTCCCAAAAAGAAAGCCATGGGATATTAAAGTCATCAGCAGGGGTTACTCCTCAAGTATTGGCAGACAGGAATCTTTATGTACAATATGCCTAATTAAGTATGCAAAGATGTATAAAAGTGTAAGTGAGTGTGTGAACCCATTTTTGTTCTCACATTGTGAGTGCGCACACACACACACACACACACACACACACACTCACTCACAATGCCATATATAGCTGAATGATTCCCCAGACCTTATAATTAAGTGAAAGGTAGCAGACAGCCTGCAGCCATGACTGTGACTACAAATGTACGTAGTGTACTGTCAAACATAAAACACCCATGCCCTAAATAAAAGTGATTTGCAGTGCATAGCCATGAAATGTAATCATTCAGAAAGTGTGCTGAGGGTGACCCAAGCCTGACGTCTCGATTGGAAAATACAAAAGACAGGATTAGACTTTGGCAGGATCAATTTGGCTCGCAGGAAGGAGGGAAAAAAAGCAGCTGCAAAATGTGAATATGAACCCGAAAAGAGCGAAGAGGCAAGTCCGCTCATCCGCCCGATGATGCAGCTATTAAAAGGCGACTTTTCTGGCAGCATTGTTAAAGGCACAGTGCTTAATTCCTCCCTCGGAGGGGTAGTGAAGTTTGTTTATCGTGAAATCACGCTAGATCGTGGGAGTTGTTGTCATCAGAGCTGAGCAACCCTAAACTAAGGAGCTAAGCGTGAACGGGAAAGGTGGCTAATGATGCCATACAGGAACAAGCAAGTAGCTTTGATGCTAATAAATGGTGCAATCATCCAGGCTTAACCGGGAGGTTAGCCTGGATGATACTTAGGAACAAATGTAAAATGTTTGAACGTTCTCACACTCCACATCCTTCTCGTGACCGGAGGGGGTTCATCACGGTCGGGCACGCCGATCCGCATCTGACTTCCTCTCATCCCACACTGGCGCTCCCGTGGAGGTGATCAAGGCGCCGTCAAGCCTGACTCGATGGTGCGTTTGAGGTTGTACGATATACCAGACAGAAACGAAACGATGGGGAGGTGAGGCGGCATATTGAAAAGAGAGAGAGCTGCAAACTCGTCCCTGATGGGCTTCATTTAAGTGATTCTTGCATTCTAACGACAGCAGCATGCATCCTCTTACGCGCTGAATCCAGTCGCTGTTTTCATGCAACAATCGTCCGTGCTCAGCTGTTAATTTGTGCAGACCTGCGATGATAACTTTGACTTTCGGTTGGGAAGTCGAAAAGATAAGCAGCAAGCGACTGAGTAGGAGGAATAAAGTGTGAGCGAGAGTGCAGGAGCCTGCAGACAAACCCACCGGCTGTATTGGTGTCTGCTGGTGAAGTGATAAGTCAGACAGCTGCCCCCCCCAGGTCTGCTGATCCACTGCCAGCCCTGGCCGTTTGTTAGCACTGACTTCTTGACACCGCCGGTGGCCATTGCACTCTTCACACGGCGGGATCACGCTTGACAGGTGAAACCGTTCCGGACAGTCTCGCTGCAGTTAATGGCCAGCTGGTCCCGGGCTGCGTAGGTGTGCGATCGTCGGCAGGAGGAGATGTCAGATGCGTGAAAAGTTTTAAAAAGTTAAGCTCAAGAATGCATACATGTGACTGGAAGGGTTTTAGCTTCACACTTTGTCACATTTCAGTGCCTTTCTTAAAAAAAAAAGTGGAAATGTAATGTTACTATAGCAACCGCTATGACCCGCCCCACTCAGCCGCTGATTGGTCTGACAAACCAATAACTCTTATCGTGGTTCAAACCAGGATCTTGGATCAAACCAGGATAACCCTCCGAATCTGCTAACCCGTCCTCCGACTTGAAATCCGCTTGTTGGATCAAACGGGCGGCGTAGGAAGATGTCAGAGATCGGCAGCGTTCGGAGCCTATTTTAAAGGAAACTAAGTCTCGTTATGGAAGGAGGAAAAATAGAACGGAAGACTTTACACCGGCGGATACTCGTCCAACAAGACAGAATATATTGAAGACACGGTGAGACGCGCCAGCTGAGAAGTCATTCAGCTCCCATTTGATCCTTTATAATGACCTGGTAATAACCTCAGTTCCTCTTATAATCACTCCGCTAAAGAAGACACTTTTAAGAGCAGTTAAAATGTCAAGCAGCCAGCAGTCTTATTCTGCTTCCTTTAATTAAGCTGTCGAGTGGCTAATGATGAGCTGTCTTGCAGACTGTCTCAGCCGTGGACGCTTATTTTCCGTCCTGTCTGGCGAGTCTGGGATTTGCTTTCACCGGCTCCAGCTTGAAGCTCTGACGTTTAACTGTCTCGTCTCGGAGACAAGTCGATTCCAATCTGAGCCAAAGGGGAGACGTTAAGTCTTCCTTCAGTTAGGAGGATATCTAATGATAAACTCAACTAAAGTTATTCCAGCATTTAGATCGTCTCGGTTGTATCGTCGGGAGGAGCACCTCACGTCTGCTTGAGGGAACCCTTAAAGGCGACATTTTATCGAAAACTCACTTTTCCCATGTTTCTACACTATTATGGTGGTTTTGGGTCGTTACCAACCTAAACGAGTGTAATATGGGACCTTTTACACCTTAAATCCTGCAGCAGGGTCAGGGTTAGCGTTAGCAGGAGGTGGAGGAAGTGTTGTCAAAGGATTGGATTGAGCTATTTTTCAGAGCACCTTGTTTATGTGAACGATCCCAAGTCACTGCTGACATGCGTGCACGTTTATGCTCATGAATATTCAGTTAGTCAACCGAGCTGGGATCACAAACAGACTGCCGTTAATGGGAATGCTGATTCTGTTTGCTTTGACCGCATCCAGATTTCCCACCCCTCATACTGTATGTATCGTACACGCTCTCTGGCTGATCGCTGCTCTAAAAGCAGTTGCTCTGCAATTCTTTTTATAATCAAAATATCATGCTCGGCCTTCAGAACACGCTCGTCTTCGTCGGCAGTTCATTGTGTTTCAATTTGTTTTTGTTTTTACTGCAGGCGAGTAAATAAGACGTGACGGCGTACGTCATCCATGCAAATGAGCGTTGCTGATGTCAGGATACGGACTCGTACCTGGCAGCAGGAGGGACCCTCTAATTGCAGCTGTGATTGGTGGACAGCCACAGAGCACAGAGCTAATTGGTTTTTGCCTCACGATTATCTTTTAAATACCAATCCAGATTGCTCTCCCACCGAGCCGACTTCCGATGCAGCTCTCCATCAGTGTCGTTAACCTCTGGAGAATAAAATGTCAAACCGACCAGGGTGGAAAATGGGCCGTCTCCATCCTGGCAGGGAACTGAAACGTTTTGCTGCTTTGACTTTTGTCAACGAGTCCTTGGACCCGGAGCCGTGACGGGACAGAGGTTCCTGGGTTTGTAGTTGTGGTTGCACTCGGAGGTTTTGTGCAGGGATGCTTGAATCATTAAAATAGATTTATTTTGCTCATCGCCTTTTTGACTTCCTCCATTTTTTTGAAGCTTCTAATGGATTCATCCAAAGTCCGATCACCCCCCGTCCCACCCAGTATTTGTACTACCTATCCCACTAAGGAGTACGAGCAGGGATGCTTGTTTTCAAGTTTAAGTAAGAGTCTTAGCATTTAGCCAACTAGTCGCACCCGCCCCGGATGATTTACAAGAGAAGGGCAGGCACAGGGAATAGTCCCATGTAATGAAGTCCAGCGCAACGCCTCAGGCCGGCTACAAAACCGGTCCCACAGGTGAAAATATCATCCTGGACCCGAGGAAGGAAGTCGGAGAAGCTACTCGCACAGCTCCAAGGCCATCTGCAGTCGGAGAGATCCATAAGCCTGCACATTAACGCCAAGCCTCAGAAACCCATTCCAGCAATTTCTTCCTGCGCCATGAGGCCGAATCCGCCATCCCTCCCAATCTTCCCCCTCTCATTAATGACCTTGTAATGTTTTTGAGACTGAACTCTACTCGTATGCTAATTGTCCGACCGTGCACACCCATAAAACGTCGATTAAACTTGTCTAAATAGGGATCCCCGCCAAGTGAAATGTCTGCTTGAGCTGCAGGTGATAGCGGCACAGATGAGGACTCTGCAGAAGCTGGACCTGCATTTAAGATCTCCATCTTACAGACGTGCGTCCGACTGTCAAACTCCTGTATTGGACAATGTCAGTGGCTCCTTTTCACCTTCATAAACTCAGTGTTGTTTTTTGACTTCATTTGACTTCATTTGAATATTTCCATGGATTTTTACCTTATTTGTATTCCTGTGATCATCTGGGAATCTCTTAATCTATGCCGCAGATCTCACACAGTCACCAGTTAAAGCAGCTCATCCTGTGTTCGCTTCCAGGTGTGGGAGTCACACAGCTTTTTCCATTAGCTGCCTTTCACTTCCCCTCCGCTCCACAGGTGAAGTCGACTGTTTCCGATGCTGCCTGTAGAGACGACGCCGGTAATTGGCTGCATTCCATGAGCTTCTATTATTCCAGTCCTGCCACCTGACCCACCGCGAAAAAATGGATGGGAAATCGAGGCTGAGTTCTACCGGCTCAATACTCAAACTTCTGTTGAATGATGTGACGTATGGTCTCCTTAAAGTGCTCCGGCATTGCTCAGTCAACTGACTCTTCATGCACTAAAGCATAAAGAATTGTCCCCGGGTAAAATATAAACGCCATCAATAACACAAAGCAGCGCAGGCACAATGCCTCCGAGCCAATAACCGGTGCCAGCACAGCGTATCGCTGCACATTGGATGAATGAACAGAGGTGGATGAAGCCAGGCCCTCATTGCTTTCCCCTGCTTTCTGGGTCAGGTGCTGGGAGCAATGAGGTGCAAGGCTAATGGAGGAATTCTTCACAGCAGAGTGGAGACGGAGAAGCTTGAGGGATTTAGTGCAATTCTATTGGCTATTAGGGAGAACAAAACTGCAGAGACGGAAATTGTTTGCCTCAGATATGAAGAGGAATTGCCGGTGCCGGTGTGTTTTACAGTAATGATGAAAGCCGAGTTAAAGCATAAAGAAAGACCGGGCTGAAGGAGAAGGGAGGGGGATCGGGATAGTGCGGAGGTGTGGCAGCCAGACTAAATGAAATAATCAATCATGCCCTTCTTGCTCGTCTGGTCAATGTGCAAGGCGGCTCGCCCAGGCGGAAAATTCTTCTTCTTGAAAAAGGGTTTTATTTCTACACGTCAGTGCACTCGATCAATAACACTCAGCATGTAATCTAAATTCTCTGGCAATCTTTAAGAGCTCTATATACGCAGGAGCAGAACGTCCCTTTTAATGCCAGCGTTTTAATTGCAGACAATTTCACGTTATTACGACCGGCGGTGTGAAATGACAGATTTATGCTTGTTTTGAACTCTTGGGAGCCGGACGGCGACTCCCCAATGAGTGATGTTAAAAAAACGGGCTGCACCTGGAAACAATAAAATAAAATAAAGAGACTATTTAGCTCAGCTGGGAAGAAAAAAATTGAATGAGTTCAAATTCGGGCCGTCAGCATTGACACGTTAAATCTCATGATTCATTTGGAAACCTTAACGAGTTATTTTATTCAAACTCAAATTAATCCCATCTCCAACTTTGACCCCCCCCACACCCACACCACCACGTGAGTTCAGCTGCAAATACCTTTTAAGAAGCGTCCAACTTGAAATTAAAGCAGTCAAATACTCGGACGTTTTAAAATACGGAAAGACTCTGGTGGTTAAGCGCCTCCCGTCCGGGTTGCAGCCGCAGGTCAGGATTCATTAACTCAGCTGCAGATGCTCAATAACAAACTCACAAATCCGTAATTCATGCTGAATCATTCCCGTCTTTCTTTTCCTCCCACTTACTCCAAGATCATTTCTTCAGAGAACAGTTTAAACTTGCTGTTAATGCACATTTACATATCCTGGAGCAACCCCCCCCCCCCCCCCCCCCCAACACACACACACACGTGTGAATACTGGTCAGTTTCTATAACGAGGTTTTTCTGACTGAGCCATTTCCAGTGATTCAAAGCAGCAAAAACGCCAAAAGAACTTTAACCTTCCGTGATAACATGGACCGTTATGCTTTTTTGACAAGATGTGCAATGAATAAAAAAATAAATAGGGAATTACTTGAACTTATATTGAGCATTCAAAACTTTATAGCAGGCGATTTAATAAGCTGCGAGTAATAAAATGCATCACCGCTTGGATTCGTGCAGCGTTATGGAAATCGCACCGTTTGATAGAGCTGCAACACAACGTAACTCCATTACACAGATCGAGCTGCAATTACTCTCCCAACAATTTAAGCTCTTTCATTCTCTTTGTGATGATGAGCAACGAGGAGAAGTTTGGACTTGTCTCATTAAAGAGCGCCGAACTATCTTCTATCCTGCCTCTGCTGGAAACGACGACTCAGCGGCGGACGGACGGACGGATGGGCCGGGTCCAACAACCTGGAATTATGAAGCATGAGTCTATTGTCGCCGTGTCCCCAGCAGCTTGTCCTTCCAAAGGCATCATGAATGTCTGATTGGCCGGGGGTAACGCGACTGACCATTGACGAGTCAAAGTCTATTACCCGTATGGTTTTATTACGCCATGAAAAGTAAGCCGACATAAAGAGTTATGGTCGGTATAGCAACGCCCACTGAACCTGTAAATCCCCTCCAAAATAGAGCGGCTACCTTCTTCTTGCTCTGTCTCGTACGTCTCCTGAGATTGGAATCCGTAGATCCGTGTTTGGAGTGACGCTGCTCACCTATTCCGACTTCTTTTGCGTGACAATTTTAAGTGTGATCCTTGTACCTGAAGTGTGTTGTTTAAAAAGCTCCGGCTAAGACCCACTTGTAACACTCATCACAATGAGGGGCAAATTGTCCTTCTCATGCGCCGGATTGCAAGACTCGGAATTAAGTTTGCACTCTTTCCTGGAAGCTCCAATTCCCTGTCCAGCCCTTCTTCCGAGCGAGGCTTTCCGTCGATGAGCGTTTTCCTGGCAGCGTTTCCACGAGTCGTGGGGACGCCATGTGTTCGAGAGACTGTCAGACTTTTGCTGGTTTTAAAATTAAAATTACTTTTTAGCCTCCTTTTCTTGTGTCTCTAATTTGTTTTTGAGCGATGAAACAAATGAACAGATGCTTCTGAAACGGCGTCCAGACGCGAGCGGAGGAGGAAGAAGCGTGGTTATATTCAAACGGTCCGTGATCCTCTCAACGAGCCTCCGTTTCTTTCTGGTTTTATCAAGGCTAAATCCAAACACGCATCACGTTTGGTGTAGGAAGTCAACCCTCCCTTAAATAAATTACAGCATTCTGCAGATGCCGTTTCCAACCTGGCCCGAGCTCCTCTATCGAACGCTCAAATTTCTGCCAGCCATTTGTAAACACAATTATTTGCGCCTCTCAGAAAAAGAATAGCCCCGTCTGCAATTACTGTAGCCGCTTGTGAAGCTGTGTCTCGCCTGGCATTTCAAGCTCAAAGAGTTTTGCAGACATCTACAAAAATACTTGGAACTTTGATGCGTCTCTTCTCTCGGCGCTGACATCTTTGGGACCTCTAGCTAACAAGAAGCATTTCGGGGGGATGCGGGGGAGGCGGAATGTGAAAGCAAGATAAGAGAAAGGCTTACAGTGTTTAGTGCAGTATTCACAGGGCGATTGTACATCAAATGGTCAGGGCCTGGGGTCTTATTGGGTCATGTGCGTGCTAATGTGCTTAGTGAATACATGCAGATCAGTTTTTCTATGACACCCCGAGTGATGCGGCTCCGAAGACGCTCAGGCAGCCGGCCCGTTAATGCCTCCATAAAACTGCCTCGCGGTCTCGAGTCATCAATGCCAGACGCCACCGGTGACGGATGCTTTTTCAAAGCCCCACTATTTGTCCTGGTGCGACGATAAATCAGAATTTTCAGCGTGGGCTCAAATCAATAATTGTTTTCGCCTCGCATCAGGTTACGCCATTCTGGATTTCAGCTTTAGTGAGCCACGTCGTTTCACACGCAACGTCTCGGAGTGCACATTAAAAGCTGATTTTTGGCAATCGATTTACGGCCTGATTGCACACGCCTGCCATGCAGATCTTGTAAATATAAATCAAAGAACGGGCATGGCTTCCTTCCTCCATCATGCTCTGTACAGATTATAGCACCTTTGTGATGCTCCACCCAAGGATGTGTCCTCCTCTGCTGCAACACACATTCACATAGCAGACTCCTACTTTATTTCTCTAGTATGATGCATCCGCCAGATCAGAAATAGCATGAGGCTAAGAGGGGAATGAATGTACCTCTGCCTGGGAAGGCTGTTTAAACTCTTTATTGGGAGGAGAATGACGCTTTGACTTATTTTTCTGGGATGGATATTGGCACCTTTGTGGCTAGTTAAAATGTAATGCTGACTTTACAGATTGTATGAAGTCCCTTGTCTCCATCCTCGCTGAGTTTTAACAATATGAATTGCAGGTTTGCGACATAATCAATCACAGGCCTTGTTGCCTTTCCTTCCTAGTTTTACACCAGAGTCTTTTCAGCAGCATAAATGGGGTTATATCATGGGCTGGGACAGTATAAAGATCAATATACCAATGTCCATGGCTGTTTGGTGTGGATGGTATGGCTGCATCAACTGGTTCACAGGGAGCCTGGTTCAGTTTTGTTTTTATGTTTTTTTGAAGAACGTATGAAAGGATCAGCACTGGACAGCTCCATATGTAGCCGGCTACATAGGTAGTGGCTTTTTGGTTTTGCTTTGATTTTGTATCGATTATCTTTGTTCCTACGTGATGATTGCATTTGAATGGAACTTTTCCACATTATTAGATGTGTTAATTTATTCCCATCACAAACTTTGGTTCATATTTATGATTTTTCTCATTTACAGTATGGCTTTATCTCTAACAATTTTTAAGTTACATCCTATCAAAACGGAATATTTTACTGTAATTACTGTGGCGGCTAAAGAGTTAAGACACACACAAGTTGGTTCTTGGCAGCGGGGTTGGATTCAAAAGGCCTTGTCCTTGTCGAACAATGGGAGTGGAATATTGAGTTTGGCCCTATTACAAATCCCCCCCCCCCCCCCTCTACTATAGATAATGCTCATTGATCTGTGAAATTACGAGCTACCATTAGAAAGGCCCGACACATAATTCAGACTGCCTGAACTCTCAATCAGCCCGCTGAAAAGCTAAAGCCTTAATGGTAATTTACATCACAATGTGCCGCATTGATTTAGATGGTGAGGTGCGTTAAGAGATTCTTAACAGCTGCGTACACCTCCAGGCCTACCGGGCATCGCGTTGAAGAAACGCGACCTCGGCAGACTGAAAACGGGCGTGGACCATGCCAATCAATGTCTGCATCTTTTAGAAATGTATCGTAAATGTTTATACAAACGGGTCATAGCAGAGACTTCTGTGGTAGAAATATTCCCAGTCACTCCTGGTGTGATAAAATGTTGGAAGGCTACCTAGTGTTGTAATATTTGGGTCGCAATAAGGACCTATTGCCCGGTTTGTGCAGGCTGTGCAGACAGCTCGCTGATAAATGAAAGTCAACTGCATTGTGGCGGACCGCCAGGATGAATAGTCGAGTGCAAATACCATTAGAGCTGGTAGGAGCTCGCCTGCTCTGATAAATAAATAAAAGAGAAGTGCAATGTTTGCTGTAGCTTGTTTCTCAGGACTCGACGGATGACACAAAGGTAGGAAATAAAGAAGACAGATGGACTTTAGGGAGTCCGCAGCCATGCTAGCGGCTCTGTGATAGCAAAAGTGCCAGCAACAGTTGCTCCTGAGGGGACGTGGATTTTATAATCCTTCAGTTCATCCCACTCACGTTGAAGCCATTTCCATCTTTTCGCACCGATGCTTTATCGTCACTGCGTGGCGTGCATCTCATCCAGATGGCCTCACCTTTGAACCACATGCTTAACATGAACATGTGTCTTCGCTCTGTAACGTCCTGTTGTCCAATTACCTTGCATTGAATCAAAACTTGCAAGGCATGCTTCTGAATCAGAACAAGGTTCCAGTGTGACCGAACCATTCGTTGCTGTGGAAACAAGACAGGAGTCTGAGCTGCAACAGTCCTCCATCGATTGAGGGACATCATACATAACATTTTACTCTCATCCCACCAACAGGTCAAAGTCAGGGATTATCGAATCATGATATTTGTAGCTCATGGCCGTAAGGAGACACAACGCCATAGCAACCCATCCACTTCAGCCATCAGCAAATCGAATCATGATTTATTCTTTGCTATTGTACAGCACATTAGAAAGCAGACGCTACATGATGTAAATGCAGGTAACAAACAGTTCTCAAAATCCAATTTCCTTTTACAGCTTCCCCCCTTTCTTCCTTTTGTATTTTAGGGATTGTTTGGCTTCGGACAAATTTGCTAAGCCTCAGATGAAAGAGTCTGACACAGAGATAAACCATAATTGGGTTTGTCTCCTCAGATTGGTGAGGAATTACGAATATCCCCTCTGCTTGCTCCGCAGCGACACGATGCAATTGATTTCTCCTTTGTCTTGTTAGAATGGGTGGATCATTGAATTCGTTTGAAGAATAAGAAACGTCTAAATATCTCTGGCCTTTTTTTTTTTGCCTCTTTGTGTCACCCCCCAAATAATTTAATTTGGCCGATATCTTAAGTTGAAACTAATTTTTTCTATCCTCGGAGGAAATTGTAAAGATCTATTGAATATTTACATCAGTGTGTTAGATATAAAATAATTAAAATCAATGCTTTTGATTCTTATATTTAATTAAACCCATCCACTCCTGTTACAGCGATGATGCATCTATTTCCAATGCCCGACACGGGAAACATGCAAAACGAGTAATATTGATTACCTGAAGTACACGTTGTTTTCCTTATGTCTGTTGTTTTTCAGCAAAAAAATAAAGAGAATTCTCCCAGTCGACCCCAGCGCCTCCCGTTTCCATGGAATCCATGCTCTACATTTAACGTCTGCTTTTAATAGTTACATTCATCATCATAAATATTTCTCAAACCCTAATCAGAGCAATTTGAATGCATGAATTTGTAATTTAGCCGGAGGTTTTCCAAACATCGGCCGTCCCCCGGTGGCGTCCTTCACTTTCTCTGACTCCATACCAACGTCGTCATTAATAATACACAGATGAAATGAGCCCGGGCTTCTCACCCTTAATATTTGATGCCGATTGTTAGCGATAACCTTTCAATTCTTTATATCAACTGCTGCAGAAGAAAGGAATGGACACGAGTGTCTCAACAATTCATCGTTATGTGCTGTTTGTCTTGGAGCAGGGACACGGATGTCGGTTGAACCCGGCAGCAAGACGGGGTGTGCGTGTCGGCCATTGGTCAAATGCTTGCAGGTTAGATCTCAACGGATGGCGGCTCAGGTGATTGAGAGAAGCTGAAGAAGTATGGAGCCTCTCTAGTCCGGTAATATTAGCAAATAGAAAAGCACTCAGAGAGCGCAGACCTCCGCCAAGCAGCTCATTCCTCTCCTAACTGGGTTTACACCGTCCACATGGTGATCTGGATCAGCATCAAAAGGTTCTAACTTGTTCTTGGTATCTTTATACACCAGCCATGAAAGGTAAAAGTGAATTGGACTTGAATGGAATGGAGTGGAATTATTTTGACATCAAAGAATCCCTCGTTCACGTTCTCTTTGGGTCAAGGCAGCTCCTAAAGGTTTTAAACAATCCCCGAGCGCTGCGCCCCCCCACAGCACAGGTGTTACCTCCTCTAAAGCAGCTGATTGGGTGATTTGGGAGTGTTTAGCCACCACCCACCGCTGACCATCAGCCGGCTGGAGAAATAGAACTGTCTCGGAGAGGCGAGGTGGCGTATCGACATGTCAGAGGGAGCCGACGCCAGGCCGGCTGTAAGTGGATCCTGCACCTGGTGCCCACATCAGATTCATCTGACTGGTCCCAGTCAACCGGCTGAGGAGGGGAAGGGGGCGCCTGCTCATCCCCGCCAGGTGGCCACGGCCACTTCATGCTCGGCTGCTTCCTTCCTTCCTTCATCGATGGCCTGTGGTCTTCCTCCACTCTGATTTGCTAAAGTCGAGTTTTTCAGACGCTAATATAAAGATGCCATTTGTGAGGCAGAGACTCCAGACGTCCATGAGGCGGGTGTCCTTCTGTGGGTTTGGCATTTACAACTTTATTAACTTTACTAGAGTCCAAGTATAGATAGAATGTAATACACCAAATGACACATTTGCTTTTTTACAAAGCTTTAAAATGCAGTGAAATGAAACCTTTGGAAACACAAGTAGAAAATGAACTACAAATAAATGATTCTCTGTAGGGTTGTCTGATTGTCACACCATGAGAGATCTTTTGCCGAGGTGAGGCAGATTCCTCCTCATTCAGTCTTAATGGGACTGCCAGGCCTTCAGAACAGCCAGGGAACGTCGGATCCTGGAGCTCAGAGCTCGCTTCTAGACCGCTGCACCGAGGCTACCTCATGGCTCATGCAACAAAGGCCATCCTGAGTGAGACGCAGGACGGCACTGAAAGCTCATGACAGGCTTCACCGCAAAGCAACGGCCGGATCTGAGGCAGCTGCATCCCAGTTGAAAATAGCCTCGAAGCCAGCAGTGTGTCTCAGTCTATGCAAGTTTTAGGAGCTTGTTATAAAATTCGCACTCCTCGCCGTCTACTTCAGTTCCCTTTCTCCTTGTTATCTCAGTTTGCTTTTTTTTTCAGTCATTGACCGATCGGTCATTAGTCGGGTTATTAGTTCAGATGCAGATTGAGTTTAAACCTCAAGAGTCCAAACGTCCGAATCGGTTACTGATACCGTGCTTTGCCCGTGTGTCCTTGCAGTGTAATTGCTTGTCTGTAAATGAGGTCTCATTCCTGCAGACACTATTGACAATTCATCCTTTTTTTTTTTGCTTGTGTTGCACGGAACGGCATGAAAAGACCTGAATACGCTCCACAGCCGTCAGACCGAATGTAAAATGCTCAGTAATATTTGTAAATCATGTGACCTGCAATAACAATTGTGGTCAATTAAACTCCAGGTGGCGCTTAGCACATCTGCTAATTGCTAATGCGAAGTAGACTGTCACAAAAATGATGATACGGAGCAATTTTCTGGAAATAAAGATATTTGCTGTTTTGTATTCAGATCAAACTCTATTTCCAGGACGTAGCATTAGCATTGATGTGTGGCCAGCGCCGGGAGAGGTCGCTGGGCCCAGGAGGAAATGGACCCCTGCAGCTCGCCACACTGGGGCAAAATGTGCTTGTTTATATTCTGGGAATAAATTCCACATTAGCGGGAGACATTTTGAACCCCCCCCCCCCCCCCAAAGTAAAAATAAACCAACTAAATAAAGATAATCATTTTTTTTAAACATAATTAATTACTGTGTCCCTGTCGCTGTCTTAACTAGGTATAGATCATCGCTGAACAACCATAAAAATCAGAACCTGCATGCAGCAGAATCAGGGAAAGGTTTTAGTCTAACAAGGAAGAGGTCATCTGTGAGTATCCAGAAAAATAACATGTCAAGCAGCACGAAGACCGGAAAGATAATAATCACAGCCTTCCTTTCATGTAAAGGTTGAACCAATTTTAAAGTCGAGATCTGTTCCCAATGAAACGAGCGGCGCTTAAATTTTAGACTTCAGATTTCCCAAATGATGCTAAGGTGTTTCTATGAATAAACAACTTTCATTCCTTCCCCCAAATTTATGAAAGTGAGAGTCCTATTATTCCCCTTGTGCAGTATAAAGTGGCTCCTTGTTTTCCAGCACTGGAATCTTCATGAAATCCCTCCACACACACACAACGAGTCAGATTATCCGAGCTGCAGAGCAGGAGTTCTCAGCCAAAGAATCCAGGCTCGTCTCAGATCACGCCGGGCTGGATGGATTTCATTTAGGCTGTGCATTACACAGCCGGTTCCCTCAAAGTCCATGTTGTGACCCATTAACACATTTACCAGCCTATTTCCATTCCTGACTGCTCTTAAATATATAAAATGCTGAAATTAATACAAACATGCTGCAAAGAACAAACTCGCAACACTGAAATTAAGAGAGGATTAAATTTGTTTACTTTCAAACTGCGCCGCATGTCTAATCCCAAAGATTGTGTGCGGCTCAGCCTTCTAGTAAATGATTTCATCCAAAACAGCACAGAGGGACCGGTTTAGTTTGCTGCAGGCGCCGACCGCCACAGGAAATCAGTCTCCGCTCATCGCAAGTCGTGTTCATTGTCGGACCGTCTGAGGATATTAGTTTGAGCCCCGCTGGAGAAACTTGCATTAATTTTAATCCGAATTTCTGCACATCTGTTCACATTTCCCTCAAAATGTCAGGCAGTGCCGAATCATATTTGTGCAACAGGTGCTGCATGGAAAATCTGCAGTTGAATTTCTCGCCATGATGGAATCCCTATTTTTTTTTGGTCCCGTGTTCATAGATGAGCTCTTTAAGCGCACTAAACCCGTATCTTTGCGTCTGTTGGTGAGGAATTTGCCATACAAAGCACAGAATAAAGTTTAAATGCAGCAGCCAAGCCTTTCTGGCGCTTCTGCACAAACAAACAAAAGCTGCATAAGATCAGCTGCAATACATGAAAATCCCAAGCAGCTTTGCAGGAGATTAGAGGCAGGCTCGCATGGCAGCGCCGTCCAAAAACCTCAAGCATAAGACAAATGTGCTAATTAGTTTTGACTCTGACTCTGCTGTTTTAGTCGAGTTAACCCGAGACACGAGGCGGGAGGAGAACGAGAGGAGACACGTGTAACACCTGTGACGATGTAAAGACAGACTGGGAGAGTGGTCTAAGATTCTATTTCCATTAAACCTCCTGTTTTTCCCATATTTTCATTCACTTTCACTTTCATCAGAATCCTATCCTGGTTGGAATAAACGGCTGTTATAAAAAGCAGATTGAAGTCTGTTGATTTAGCAGCAAGCATTCAAGTAAAAACGGCAAATCGAGTCAGCTGGTGACAACGTCATCGTGTTTTTGGCAACACAGCATGCAAACGGTGACCAGACTCCCAAATTCTGCCTCTCAATCAGAGCATTTGTTAAAAGGCTATAACGCCGCCTGCCAGAAACGTCCCGCCCATGTTTGCATTCGCTTAAATTGTGACGCGGCGACAAACACGAGGCCGAAAAACGTGTTTGATGCGGCGGACAGTGAGGGAGCCTCTGTCTGTTTGTCCAGACAGAGGCTGATGCTTTAATCCCGTTTGACATGCCGGACGTTGGACATGAATGTGGCCTTATATTGTGATAATCTCTCTGCATATTTTACACTGGTCCTATCAGGCTAAAAAAATAAATACATGAATAAATGAAAGCCGGTGACATGAGGAAAGAGGAGAGTGGATGAGACGGATGTGAGTTGCAGAGGCGAAGCCACTCAGGTACAGCAGCTGCAGTCACCATGCTGCATGCATCGGGCTTTGTAGATAACATGCAGTAAAATTAAAAAAAACTTAACTTTTCTGTACGATCCTGCAATCCGGAGCAGAGCAAACATCGATACCGCAAGTTTGAGACATTTCATGAAATCTCATGATTTTATCTCCAGGCAGTTTTTGTACTACGAGTTTTTGCAGTGCAGAAGGTCGCCGGTTAGCACGTTGCTCACCAGCAGGAGGTCATTAGTTCCAAGCCCTTGACCTTATACAGTGAAAATGCATGTGCAACTTGTTTCTGAGCAGGTTGCGTTCAGTTGCCACGAAGGCAACATATGATCATTGATCTTAAAAATCAATGCAGGAAAAAAGTCATTTTAAATGGAACTCTGACCTTTAATGCAGCATTTCTGCCCCCAGTTTAGAAACGAGCATCATGTAGCGGAGGACGCCAATCACAGTTGAGTCGGCCGAACAGCCACGGAACCCGGTCAGACTCGCTCATCCGAGCGAATTATTGCAGAGCACAGCGCAGATGAGGCTGAAAGAACAGAGAGAGAGAGAGAGAGAGCGAGAGAAGCTGTTTTATTAAATAGTGAAAAAGCTGATCGACTGCAAAACAATCACATCTGCATCTGCAGTGTTACATAATAATCCACTGGCATACAAATATTCATTTGCCTTTTAAATTTATAAATAAATTAATTTAAACCAAGCCAGCTGTATTGTGGTTGTGCTACAGCGGCGAATATGTGTGTGTGTGTAAAAGAAATAATGAGTCCGTCCGGGCCACATATCTGGAGCCGTCCTCTCTCGCAGCAGCTGGTATAGATGCAATTAATATGTAAAGAAACCTGTTCATGGCATTACCCGCGTTCTGTCCTGTCAAAATAAAAGCCTAAATAGAAACATGGCTCACCAAACTGCAGGCAGACCTGAGGAGAAACATCATTTCTTTATTTATTCACATGGGACTTGAATGAAATACAGTTTTATTCTGCCTTTATTTATTTCACACTCAGAAGCAAAATATATGTTTCTTTCCAAACCAAGCCCCCCCTTCTTTCAGAATTCAAATGTATTCTGTCCTATTTCCAAATATTTTCTACGCTGCCAAATGAAGAGGATGAAATGTGGAGGAGACCGGAAGCTTCCTGGAGTCAAGAGACCAGCAGGATCAGTGAGAGACACAGAGATGCCAAGTTTTGCTGCTCGCTAAAATAGACCCAACTGGACCCCCCCCCCCCCCCCCCCCCCCAACAAAAATGAAGGACCTGATCAAAACTTGAGGAATTCACTCAGATCAGAAAATCCAACACGAGACATAATTTACTCTCATTCCTCCACCTCATGAATTCACTCGAGCAGGCTTCTGGAACCGGCGAGGTATGACGGCTTCTTCTCTGGCGCTTTCAAAGGCCAGCCAATGAGAAGCTGCGCCTGGCAAGAAACCTGCGGAAATGTTACTTTGAATGCCAGAGGAGCATGATGGGACGTGGCATGCCTGTGAAGTGCCAGAGGGAAGGGGAGATTATGTTCCTGGCGTGGGAGCTGACGACTCTTCGTCTGCACTCGCTGCATCTCTGTTGCTGTTTAAATCTGAAGACGAAGTCGGCGGGCGGATTGTGGAGCAAACCTGGGCAAATATCAAATAAAGAAACCACAGACACGCCAAGGCGCCCACAGTGCTCCTCGGGGTGTTCATTACTTTGGGTTTCATTTTTCATCCGGGGGGGTAGTCGTACACTTGCTGTACTTCCACCTGTTTCATTTCCAAAACCCATAAAGCCCTTTTCATGACCTGACATATTCCATCCTGCATCCACGCTGCAGGCGACTCTCCGGCGCCACGGCGATGGAGATCCTACTCATGAAATATGAATCATGACAAAGACGCCGTCAGCAGTGCCACGCTGTAAAGTTTCAGCGCGCTGCCTGCTCTAACTTTGTAGCTGGCTGCATCTTACGACGGCTCAGGGCTTCCCAGTGACAACAACACATCGTGTGATCCAGAGTCTCCTCCGGCTGCCGATGGGGAAGCAGCAGGATGGCAGAGCAGCATCAGCAGCTGTCAGTGTTTACACTGGGATGCATTCAGGCGCGCCATTACTGCGTAGGTCAACAGAGCACAGCACACCTCGTTTTTGTTTGGACATGTTATATTGACGTAAAGATTTACGGCTGCTTTGTCTTTTTAATGGCAATTATTTTGATCAGATCAAGATTTCTATTTGTGAAACAGCGTTGAAAATCCATCATCCCAGCAGCACATCTATTTACTAAGTCATATATATAATTAATAAATACATTAAATATTGTACCAGGAGGCTGCAGCTTTAACCTTCCAGCCACGCAATCACTTCAAAATGTTCAACAGTAAATGGAATCTAGTTTTTCAGAGATCTAAACCAATTTTAAAAGTCAATATTCTCCTGAAGAGGAGACGCGTTGAATTCATGTAAAGTAAACGGTCCCTTTTCTTCTGGGGGGCTGGCCGTAAAGACACGGCGGGTTTCACAGGTGTGACATGCAACATGCATAAATAAACCAAACCGATCCACACGGTGACACCGGCAGGGATCCAGGCTGTATATTTAAACAGTCGTGTGATGTTGGAGAACCGACCGTTTAAACATTTATGGAGGCTCTAACTTATGCAAGGAGGTTGTACCGTGCAGCGCCTGGGTTCAGCTTCACAAAGCCACATAGCTGGAGGGCGCCTACAGCAGCGCTGACAGGAGCCGGGACTGCAGGATCCCAGGAGTGTCCCACTAGGTGGAAAAACAAACTCCACAAGTCAGACTGAGGAAAAGTTCTGTCTTTGACTCGCTGGATGTACCGAATGTGTTCCCCCCAGCAGACGCTAAGTTAATACTTACACCGCAAAAATGTAAATACGGATATAAATTAGGCCTGAGTTAATTTTCTTTGTAATCGAGACATAAAACTGTGTGACGGCTGGATTTGAGGAGACATTTTTCTTCCCGTCTCAGCACCAATGTTAATATTACCAATAGGAATGCTAATTGTAGTGACGGAAATGTCATCCGAGCATTGTTATAGCAGAATCAAAGGTGCAAAAAGTGATTGATTAACTCCAGCACCGACTAAAAATGGAGCCTCGCTGTGAAAGGATGTCACAAAATGGCGACACGTTTGTGATGCGATCTTAGAGTTTAAGGTATAAACAGATAAATAATGTAATTACGCTCAACCTGCGATGTTAAAGTACCGATTAAATGTTCTTATTCAGAATAATCAGTGTTCTCGTTTTAGCATGTCTCATGACTGAAATCTTTAATTTGACTGTTTCCTGCTTACAGGTATAAAAACCGCAGTATCTCGTTATCTCTGTGGTTTTATCTGTACAGATAAAAATAAACCCAAACTGCAGAGACACATCTTTTCAGTCTCATTTTGTCTTTTGTGCATTTTCTTTGTAATTAGAAGTTCATGGCTACATGCAAACATCCATCCTCTGCAGCTTCAACAAACACTGCAAGCGGCTGTGTTGACTTCTGAGGCCGCTCACGTGCACGCCTCCCGGCTAACGCAGCGGCGTCATCGCCAGCAGACATGCAGGTTTCTGTGGACGAGTCTTTGACAGTCGGAGCTGGAAGACAATCTTTCGACCGGTCGACGACTCTCCTCCGCTCGCCGTCCGCCTGCTGCTTTTTCCTCAATGCCGTTTCTCACCAGGAGATCTGGCATTAATTCAACATGTTCCGCGAACCGGCTTTAGCCGCAGGTTTTTATCGGCGGACGTGCTCAGAAAGTTTGTCCGTCTTGATCTAATCATTTACACAAGACGCCTCTTCCACACCTGCAGGTTTATGTCCATCAATAAGGTCGTCATTAATCTAAGCCGCAGCCAATGTGATTAATATATGCTTGTATTTATACTAATCTTAAATGCATATTAATGTCAGATCCTCACGTTCCGCTACCATAGTAAAGGTTAAATTGAGCCGAGCTGCAACATCACAGCATCTTAACAGCAGCTCCAAAGGCAGTCGGCCTATTTATAGCATCAACACCGACTTTCTGAGTCAAATGTGTTTATTTCCAAGGTGAGCATGAGCTATCACATCCGATGGATATCGAAGGATCAACACTGTACACAGCACGACCCATTAATGGATTATCGTGCAGCACGCCTCCATCCGAGGAGCAATGCATCACAAATTCACTCGCGTAATTACTTTTCTATTTTCAGTCAGACACATAAATATCAATGCCTGGAAACCAAACTGATGCACAGATCAATACTTTGAGTGCATTTCCGAAGCTAAATCTCACGCCGTGTTGTCTGGACTGTAAATGTAATCGTGTTTGGAGCCATTTATAGACATTCACATGGAGACAGGATGTTGATTGCAGATTGCAGCGTTACTAAGCGTCGCGATGGGGAAACATGTTTGAAAGGCAAAGCTATAAAGATCCTGCAGCCACAACCGCATTTGCTCATAAATCTTTATTCTTTTTCCAAATTCCTCATGTCCCCCTCCCTCTGCTTTTCCTCCTGTGCCTTTTCTATGCTTTGCCCCCCCTCTGCTTTTTAGTGTCCTTAATGGATAATTACTGCAATGGCAGTCAAAGTTTCATCATCATCCGCCGTCTTATTATTATTGGATCGTGTTAGTTTTCCGTAAGCCTCAAGGAGAGAAGAAAGCCGAGCTAAGCTGAGTCACAGAACAGTATTTGAGTCGACACAGTGTCGGGCTCCGTACGGGCTTTGTCACTCAAAGCAAATTAAGCTTTATTTCATCACCAGTAGGCTGAATATGTGCCTCATTATGTATGCAGAAAAGTCCCGAAATGACTCAAGAGTGTCGTGTTTTTATTTTCTCCTTGCTTCCTCATGCCGTCGCTCAACAGATGCTTAAGTCTAATTAGCGAGCTCTGAAATGTATCCTCGAAAAAACAAAAAAAGTCATCTGTTTGCTCCTCTGCCAAATATTTGTTCATTTTCCCACCCTAATTGAATAAAATCAAGAAAGCAGATGAAATATAGCACCGTCAGCATTAGTGATTTCCCCATTTAGTATAGAATATGCGAAGTGGCCAGCGCTTAAATGACATTCGGAACGGCCTCTCAAAACATGGAGAACACAAATGAGAGTTGTGAGCACCGGCACAATTATATTAAGTAACCGAAAGGTTAACTCGTTCAATTTAAAGTGGAATAAATCACCTGCTGCGTTAGAATCAAGCCTGTCGTCAACAATTCATTAATGCCTCACGATGACCGACGCGCCGAGGATGACAAAGCGCCCACTTCTGGCGGACGCCGCTGATCAAACAAATCGAGTTGGGAAATATCATCAGCCTGAGGATCGTCAAAACTGAGAGGAAATGTCAACAAAGCCGAGCGAAGAAGGGAATTTCACAAACATCGGCATCTGATGTCAGAAAAAAAGGAAATCAATACTCCGACCCCAAGAGGGGCTCCTGTCGTGCTTGTGAAACACCAAATAACGACCCCCTCCACGAGGCTGCGGCGGCTTCTGCTGCCATTATTAGAGCGGAAGCAGCACGTTATAGCTCGGGGTCATGGACGCCGTCTGCGTCTTCTGTGGGCGGTTTGCAGAACTAATGGCGTTTGCCGTTCAATACCAGAGACATGAAATGGAATCATTTGATGTTTGTCTCTGAAAGTATTGCAGCCTGGTTCAGTTCAATCAAGACGCCCCCCCCCGAAACATCACAATAGCACGTTTTTGTGGGTAGAGAAAAAACTTTCAGTTTTCATCGAGCACACTATGGTAGTTGTTTTTACATTTGCTGTACTAGCCTTAGCGGCCGCTGTGCTGACCACGATGAGAAGCAGTAAGCCAAGGTCAAAGCGGATCGATTCTGCTCATCGGTTTGTCGGCCCCCGTTCCATAAAGTAGTTCTTACACATTTCAAGAAATGTTGGAAAACGTCTTCTCGCATTGGATTCTGGATCTGATCCCATTCCTCGGAGCTGCACGAAACCGGAATATTTTTCTTCCTGGCACACGTCCAAGCTTCTGGGTCTCACAGAAATCCATCCAGAAGTTTTTGCACAGGCCTGCAAACAATCGAATGCGGCTGAATGCATAATATCCAAGGAGGAAGTTTCTTTCCACAGCTGTGGGATTTACTGAAATAAAACAGCTTGGCAGGTAAAGCTGTGTTTATGTGCCGAACCCATTCCGTTGTATGCAGGACGCAGCCGACTAAACGATCCCTCCACCAACAAAAGACATAAAAAAACCCGACATCATAAAATAAAAACTGTCTTCTTTGTTTTCTGCATGTAAATCCATCTGGTCGTTCTGCTTCTGTAAACCTTTAGTAGTATAAGTAAAGCATATAAAAAGTGGATTTTTGACAACATGCAGGCAAGGATTGATGTATCAACATTTATTTTCTATTTTCTATATAGTCGTTTATACATATAAAGCACAGTTGTAGATAAACATCTCAGAATAGGTAAACAGTCTTGAATATATTCCTGAAGACTATTTCACGGTGCAAATAATGCAGAAATAACCCCTCTGCAGAAAAGGATTTAAAAATGTAATTATTCACAGATTCCTTTGGAATCAAGTAAAAAAAAAAAAAAGGACCTGCTCACCAACAAACAAAGACAAGCAGCGGCGGAAACGGCTTCCTCTGCGGAGGGAAGCGGTGGCAGCTAACCAGCACAATGTGAGCGCAATCAAGCTAATTCAGCTCCATGTTCGCAGCAGCAAGTGTTTCCAAGGAGACTATTACTGCAATTTTCTCGCAGCTTGTTTGGCGGAACTTTAACCCCTGCCTTTAATTTACATTTGCTAAAAATCATTGTCACATCCTGTTTTGCCGGAGTGTAATTGTTTAAGATCGGTGAGTCGTCAGCCATTACGTTTTCTTATTCACTCTGTTCATCGACCTTGAACGTGACACCGCCAATCCAAATTGTTCCCACACACGAAAACAAAACAAAGGAAAACACGCGGCAGACGCTCGCGTGAAGACTCGCACTGCTGCTCCAGATGTGTCCACTGAAGCGATGCGGAAAGTCGAGCCGGAAACCATGACGGAGATTGAAAACAGGCACCGACCCTTTGGAGCGGCCGGTCGGTCGGCCGGTCGGCTCAAAGCAAAGCGTGTTTAAACGCCGGGTCTGGGACGAGGCTCATTCTGCTCCTGGGCCCCCACCTGCCGGCTCCTGGAATCCTGACTCCGGCTACCTGGGCCCAGAGGGACAGGGAAAACCAGGAGGCGGACCTGAGTTATCACCTCGCTCAGACTCACACAGGGTACCATTTGTACTTTTATTTTTTTCGGGGGGGGGAAAGGAAGTGTGATAAATGGTTCACGGTCAGAGTTTACTCCTCTGGGATCAGGGGCCGGAGAAATCCAGGATTAACGAGAACCGCTCATTGTATCCACAAACAAGGGGTCGGTTAAATCTGGATCCAATCCTGAGCCGGAAGTGAAACCTGCACAGATTACCTGGCGACATTTAAAGGTTTGCATTTAGATGTTTCAGGAGCCCGACCTGATTGCAAAATCGGAACAGTTGTGTCAGAACTGTCTCCATGTGACCACAACAGCCAATCAGAGAGAAGCTATTTCATCTCACTGTAAAGGTTTGCTTCCGTGCTTCCAAGTTCCTAATCTGTCGAGATCCCCCCCTCCACAGAGATGGGAAAGGTCATGTGACCTGGCGAGCCGCTCAGCCTGCCGCGGTAATCTTCACACCGCCCTGTGTTATAAAGAACATCTGAGATTAGACAGACCAAAAACTTGCAGAAGATTTCAAAATCGATCATGAGTTCAAAACTCCTGCAGCCTTAATCCAGATTAAATGCTTCTGAGTCAACCAACTGTAGGAGGAGAGTTTGTCTGGCTTGAATAACAGCCCGCTAGCAACACAGTCCAGATCACAACTTTACAAACTTTACAGCACGGCGCTTTCCACTAGCCCCGCCTCATCATCGCGCGTGGGTCGACTACACCAGACGATGATGGGACGTCTAACTGACACCTCTGAAATTTAGGTACCTACATTTTTAATCCCTTACATTTTCTCTTGACATATTTATAATATTACACGACAGCAGACGACATTTTTGTCTCGAGGAACTTGCACTTCACTGGACTGAGTATCTGAGAGTGTCATATCAGACTGAGAGTTTATTTAGGTTGAAGTTGAGCACAGAGAGACTCAACCTCAGACAAATGGCTGGTTCGACTCAAGCAGAGAGTCGAGGCGTTGGCAAAGAGAAGGGCTTTCAATCTCTTTTCACCATCATCGGGCCATGACTGCTACTGGAAACACTGGTAAGTAAAGCTGTGGAAGCCCAGAAATCATAGCAATCAATTGAGATTCCCTCCAATCCACAGCGTTTGCTCCCCGGAGAGCTGCCTTGCGGTCATATCTCCGCCATCCTGATTGGAATGAGAGGCGATGACGCAGGTTTATTGACTCGCCACATATCTGCATCTCTTTAAAGGACAGGTCCTGCTGCATCGATTGACCCTGCAGCTCGGGGATGCTGTTGAGCGAGGTGCAGTGGCTGACACAGAGGCCAATCCCACAACATCAAATCTTGACAATAAAGAGATAGCAATCACTGACTAAGCAGTATTTAAATCAGGACGCTTTAGCTTAAGCCGGTGTTGAAAATGTTGTCTAGAAAGCGCTGACAGATATTTCTCATAAGATATGATGACTCACAATCTATGCAGTATTTATGAAACACTGGCTGTCGTTGTTGTCTTTCTCTTGTGCAATATAGCGTGGACCGTAAAGCCTCATAACGTCTCAGTATTTCACAGTTTTGCACAGCCTCCACCTTCGCCAGGTTCATCGGCCGCCACCGCCAACTCAAGACTTTCTGTCGAACCAATTATTACTTATCATTTGACGTCATAAATGGTCCCATTTACTTCAGAAGCCAGGCTCTCCTGATTGAACTGAGCAGGTAGACAGGAGTGGAGGATGACGTTTGAGATAGCAACCTGCAGACAGGCAGGTTTGCATTAGCTAAGGCTCCCCTCTAAATGCTGCTGCTGCTCCTGTGCCATTAGAAGCTTGCTGCATGCATTACAAATCACTTGCTGTCAGGACCACGTACAGCTGCTGGTTGCAGCAGCGACACGCACCTCCCTTTCAGGTGCTCCACGTGTCGCCGAGGTGAAAGCGTGCTGCCTCGGCAGAGGTCACTTTCTCCCATTTCGTCTGACGTGTGCGTGGCTTATTGGGGAAGATGAGAAGCTTGAATTCCAGATTTGCAGAGAAGCGAAATGTTTGGAGCCGTGCTGTGCAGGCGGCCCAAAGCTGCCGATTGAACGGAGAGAGCGACGGTGACACACTTTGAATGTAACTGCGAAACGCTTGAAGATACCGCACGACAAAATAATGCTCAATTTTTAATGGTGGACAGAAATAGCAGGAAGTGTGCAACACAATGGTGCCCATAGCTGACGGACTGGTAGGGAGGATAGCTCTCATCAATGACAGGCTAAACTCCCCGGAATCCTTAACGTGTGTCTGTACATATATATTTTTATCTCCTTTGTTGAACAATCCGTTCATTCCAGCCGAGCAAAGAAAAGCGACTCTTCCCGCTTTTGTAATAATGAAATCCTAAATGCATTTTTCTGCTTCCATCACAACATTTTCATGCCATAAAGGAGTTAGATGGGTTTTTTGTGCACGCACCTTTTCTGCTACTTTCATTGTGGCGGCCCCGCATCCATTTGAACTGTGTTTTGCATAACCACCGCCGCCCTCAAGTCGTTCCATCTGTGAAACTCAAGCAGCATGAACAAAAGGAGAAAAAGGGAGGGGAGGTGGAGGAAGGAGGGAGGAGCGGAGTTTGAAATGGAAACTAGCAGGAGAGACGGCGAGCGAGGGAGAAGATGGATAAGAGTGAAAGAAATTGATAAATAGAGAAGGGATTAGAGGCGGAGGGCAAGTTTCTGCTGTCACCTTGAAGTCGACTGTGTCAGACTGACACGGCGTAGCGTGGTATTTGTTTCGAATCCCCGAGTGGACCTGTGTTTTTGACCCCGGTGGTTACAGCACCGGGTGAATGCGACTCTATTGTTGCATGCTGCAGCAGGCCTGCCGTGGGTGACCAGATAGAACTGGATTCCCTTTTCAAACCCACCTAACAAATCTTTGCCGCCTGTGCACCGGCGCCTTGTAGAGCGACCGGCTCACTGCGCCACGGCGGACATTACAGGGCAGTATCCGCCATTATAGCGGGCTTCTGATGCACAAGCGGCGAGGTGGAGCGTGCCTTTAATCATCTCTTAAGGAGAGCGCGGATGAAACGTGCGACAGAGCGTTATTCCTTTCATGTCCCAGAATAATTCAGCCGTCTTGGAATAAGGGAGACATGAAACGAGACTATTCGCCAGATTAGGGCTTAATTAATAAACTTTAGGCGCTCTCAATATTTCAGAGAGTCCGTATTATTCAGTTTAAATGTCTGTCCTAATTACTTCCCCTCGGGCTGATGTACGACTTTGTTTTTTGCTCCCCTGAGGACCTCGCGCCTCCGGACCTGGCCCGCTATAAATAGGCCTTCGCGGAGGCTGCTTCCCAAGTGTTATCTTTTTTCTTCACTAATGGTCATTAGAGCTGACCTGTCTGAACACACACACCCACACACACACGCACACACACACACACAGCTTACTGGAAGGATCATTAGAATGGGAACCAGGCACTTGCAGTCTCAGTCCAGGGTGTTGCTACTGCTGGCAGATGGATGGATGGAGTTTGAGAAGTTCTGAGCAGACATTAACGCTATCTCTGTGACAATTGGTGCAGCAGAACCTCAGATGCCTTCTTTTATTTTATCCAGGCTCTATTGATCCACGACAGCAGCTGAAACAAACATTACTGTTATGTATTATTACACCTCTCTCCGCTCCTGACAGTATTTACTGCATGTAAAATCAAATCCCCAGTGATGTTGTTCTCCTTTGAAAATCCAAAGGGACAAACGAGGCGCTCGTTTCTCATTTGTTCTTCTTAATATATTTTAACTCGGTCATTGAACAGAGGTCAAACATTAAGTGTTTTCTAACAAGTGACTAAACAAAAGTGGAGATCGGCTCGCATGTTTTTAAATTAGCATGCACTTTGTCACTTGCCTGCAGTGCCGAGTCCTTGCAGCGTAAGAGGATTCATGCAAATCTGATTTGCTGGATGAATGATGGCTGCACTTAATCGGCGTCCTCGTGTGAGCCGTGCTTCCCTGGATCCTCAGCGCTACAGGAAGGAAGGAAGCAGGTCGCTTTTGGAAGAATGGCTTTTATGCCGGGGGAGGAGACTGTGACGGAGCAGTTGACACAATTCCATTTAAAGTTCATCTGCACTGAATATTCTCATTGATTAAACAGCAAATCAATTAACCCTTTGACCGTGTGCGGCGGGCGCGGCGGCATCAATCATCGAGCATTTAGTTCACGAGGCTGCGAGGCAGGAGGTTGCTTCAATGTTCTCCTCTTTAACGAGAAAATAGTTCTATCTGAATTTACCTCATAAATCATCACCCCAGTCAAACAACAACTGGCTGTAAAGCGCCCCCCCCCCCCCATCTGCTTTTTCAGCATCTTTCCAGTGTTGGCTTCGGTTCCAGGGGTGCACCATTGAGAGGCATAATCAGCATGTCAGAAAATGGCTTGCAAAGTTATGTATTGATTACTACTAGCATTGCTTTTGCAGTGGCAAACATATTCAAGCCCCCCCCGCGGTTGTGGCATAATCTGCATTGCATGATGCCATATTGCGATTGTTTGCAGCCGAGCTCTCATTTTATTTTGCTTGCGTAGCATTCAGCCATGTTTATTGCCTTTAATAGACTTGCTAGTGAATTGGTTTCCTATGAGCTTCAGTAAGATCTCATTTGTTTGGAGACGCGAACTCGTAGCCTCGCCGCTATCATCAATTTGCTCGGAGCCTCTTGAAGTTTTTGCACTTAACATACCTCTCGCTAAACGGCGCAGCCAGAAATCAAATGCTCTTTTTCTCCGGTGGGCTTGATGACGCTCACTTTCCTGTCTTGTCTGATCAAACTTTCATTTATTGTCACCTTCCTTTTTTCCAGACAGGCAGGCGAAAGGCATTTTCCTCCATTGCTGAGACCGTCTGCTACTGTGGGAATCATTTCAAGGTTACAGTATGCAATTTCACACCACGGTGAGCCGGAGTGGGGTCCACGCTGCTCCCGCACCTCCAGTTATGTGGAACCAACGGGCGGCGGCTTCACAGCTAAAGGTTATGGGGGGCAGGCTCTTAAAAGCCTGGTGGTTAGATGCACGTCTCAGTGAAGCGTCTGGTCTCTCTGGTTCTGTTGCTCTGCATGTGAAGCCGTTGTTTCCTCATCCATTTCACGACCAGCCATATTCAGTCGGTCCAGCTCCTCTGAATGCCGCTCGTATGCATTTCCACTCCACTCGACTGCCTGGGCTACGTCCTCGGGGGAAATTCATGATGGCACGGCTGATGATTTTTTCGGGGGCACTTTTCAAGCATCACGTTGCTGCAGCAAAGCCGCGGCGACAGTCTTGCTCGCTTTCTCTTCTTCCTCATAGGCTGAAGTCTCATTTGTAACTAATACCCAGAGGCGTGCAGCTTAATTACAGGTGCAGAGTGTAATTACAAAGTCACAAGATCTTCATGTTGTCTTAGCAATAGTTTAGCAATTCACTGCGAATGAATGCATGCATTCACTTCCTGGCATTTGCTCTGAATACTAGGATTACACTGGATTCATACTTTTTTAAATAGAGCTCAAAAACATCATCTTACATAAAAAGCATAAACATAAAAAGTCAATAAGGCGCTGATGTTCACCGCTGTTCTCCCACTCCCCACTGTTTGCTTGTTTTAACTCTCCTTTGTTCTCTGCTATTAATTCTACACGCTATGAATGTCTTACATGTTTTAATGAACACCATCAGGGACACCTTTCTTTTCACATTTTTTGCATCTTAATTACAGTTGCTGTATATCTGGGCTGAACAGGACCTTAGATTTGAGTGTCGATGTGCAGAATCTTTTGATGGTTGCGGCTTGGTTAATGTTTGGGAACAAAATCGGCTCAGGCAGACAGAAGACTAAACACAGTTTAGTTTCAGAAAGTTGTTTCAGATTTCTATGTTTGGGCTCTGCGTTAAATCACAAACCTGTAAGCCTCTGGTTTCCTGTGCATGGCGTCGACCCGTTCGTCCAGCTCTGCCTCCATTACCAGTAAATGCAACAATGATTTGTAATACGCTATTTGCACAGACCTGAGAAGCCATTTCTCTGGCAAGAGCAGCCTTTTAACGGAAGGTCAGCTCTTAAGACCCCAGAGCTGCTTCAAACTTCTATTTGCCAAAGATAATGGGCACCTATTTGCAGTCCCGTTGCAACTAAGATTGAGGTGCCCTTGAGCTAAGCATTTAACCTCCAGCTGCTCCAGTGGAGCCACTCATTGGCCAGAAGACGCGTATGGCGTGCCGCCCCTTTGTGCGAGCACTGCATTTATTGTCTGGATGAGAATGAGCCACACATCTTCCCACGGGAAGAGGCCAGAGAACTGAGGGGAACAGGTTGAAGTAGAACCAGGCTGCGGCGGTAACAGGTTCTGTTTCGAGCCAAATGAAGCACAAATAAAAATCTTGCAGTCTGTTCAGATATTTGACGGCGCCGCATTTCTCCCTCCGTGGGTTGACAGTCGTAGGAGGACGGTGTCAGACGAACCGCTGGCTTCTGGGTTTGTAAAGTAGGCTTTACCTTCCAGAATCAGGTTTAACAAAAAACACATCCTTCACAGAGTGAGTCCTCCGTGAGGACAAAGAGAGGACAAATCCAGATGTGTGTGGGTGAGTGAAGCAAAGACAATGTGGGAATGAGTTAAACATAATGAGAGCTCGGTGACCTTGGCGGTGACTGGAGGAATCAATCACAGACAGAAACGTGACGCTTGTTTTTCTTTGACACGCTAGAACCGTCTGGAAACATCGAACTAAAGGGGCGGCGACCGTCTGACTCCTGCCTTCGATTTGTCCGGACAGCGCGGATAGATCGAAGGCCGAGAATCCGCAATCGTGTGCGGAGGAGTCGGTGTGTTTATGTTCCTGTAAAGAAAGTGCATCAGTGTGATAAAGAGAAAGTGGTTGAAAGGCATTCGGAGCCGGAGCCAAATGGAGGACGGATAGAGATGGAGAGGCTGCGAGCGGCGGGGGGGGGGGGGGGGTCTGAGCGTGATGGGGGCATTTGCCTCCCTTTGCACACCCCTTTCCAGGCTGCCATCCATGGCCGAGGATGTGCCGCTCGCAGCCATGCAACCCACCTCGCTTGGCAGCAGAAGCAGGAAAGCGCAGCCAAAGGATTTCTGGAGACAAATGCTCTGACGCCCGCACGCCATGTTGATACGCAATCAAAGCAAAGTTAATGGGAGAAAACTCCATTGCAATACAACCAAAACAGGGTTTCATCATTTCAACGCCATCAGGGGTTTACGGACGCCAAAGCCACACGCCGTATGACAGCCCTCGGTGCACATTGTATGCCTGCGATGTCAGATGCTGCACTCGGTTATAATATGCAGCAGTTATAGAGAATGGAAGCCCTCTTCCTCCTCCTCCTCCTCCTCCTCCTCCTCCTCCAACCGCTCAAAGCTGTAAACTATATAGAGGTGCCAACAAGAGCACATAGAAATAACCGCTCAGATGTGTTAAGTCCCACAACTCCGCAGATGAAATGTGTTCTGTTAACTGCCAGGAGGATGCACGGCAGGGTCCTAATAAAAGCCTCACCTCACTGGTGGGATCTGTGGAGGCATCAGAGTACTAATGAAAGAGCCGGCGTTCTCCACCTGAGGACCATGAACTGCTTAAAGTGCACAGGCATCCTCGCAATTTACGCACGCCATCGGCATGAAACATGTCATCATGCCGGGTTGATCCAGCAGGAGTGCTGACTGGAATTCCTCGTAGACTGAACAAACAACGGGATGTCACAGTGTCGCTTGCTGTCGAGCTGCCAAAACTACTAATGGCCACAGATTTAAGGCCTTAAGGTAAGGGGCTGCTGTGCAGGAGTGGCGCTGGAAACGGCGGCGGATAATGCATGGACTAGCGTATGCGGTTGTGCGGGCTAATTTGACTTACCGATATGTTTGTATCGCCGGCACACATTATTTAAATAAAGCTACAAAGTAGTGGTGCGCATACTTTCGCCAGGGCCAATGAAAATCCAGCTGTGACCCACTAAAGATGGAAGCCCTTAATTGCTAGCTAAAGCATTCAACGCATTACTGCTGAATTGTAAATTGCCCAAGACGAGAATGTTTGAATAATAAGCTAAAGTTCCCACTGAAACGACACAAATCAGAATCAGAACCAGAATGTTCCCAAAATGCAGAGAAACATGGCCGAAGCACTTCCACACCTCCACCCACAGAGAAGCAGAGACACTTCACGCCGTATTCCTGTCTGACACGCCGGCGTTGGGATATCTCTATTCCAGCAGTAACAACACGCTGACACTTGTGGAACAATGTGCAAATTCACACTGAGCTGTTAAGTGTCAGAAACATATTTTTGCCAGCCGGCCTGGCATTCTGGGTAAAAACTCATGCATGGAATGTATAAATCTGTTTCTGCATGCAGGTTGGTTTGCAGGAAAGGTTCTCCTGACAAGACACCAGTGATGCGAACCATTCCCTCCCAGTTGACCCAGTCTGGTTGGCTGTTGATCTAATGATATAGCTGAAGCTTCATTAGCGCATGATCATCTTTTTAAATGGGAGCTTTGCTAACTCTTCAACCTTTACGCCTTCTCTTTGGGCTAATGCTGGAGCGTCGTCGTGGCAGTGTGCGGATGCACGTGGATGCTGGGCCCCACTCCAGCCTGCTCCACGGGGCTTTCATTATTTCTGTTCTACGAAAGGAGGTTCAAGCTAATTTGCCCCCGACGGTCCGACCTCACTGTTCATTAAAAGTAGCATCACAGAGACCAATTAATCAGCGTTCCTTTAATCTGTCAGGAATAAAAAAATGAAGGTATATGCTCCGGTCCATGCAGCGGTTGGATACAGCCATTAGAGGAGACTGCTTTTTCCCTAAATGTTTTGCATGCATTCATTAGTTACTCTTTGCTTTTATCCCAGAAACACCGGGGGGCAGCATTACGGAACTCTGGAAGAGTCTTACTTATTTCTGATTATAAATAGATGACAAACACTGAAGATCTCTGCACCCATTGGCTGAAAGCGCTTCTGTTTATGTCAGCCATGCGCTTAAAGACGTTCCAAGAGACAAGGCAAAAGTTAATAAAGGATTCGCTTTCACTTTGCTCATTTTTTTACAGTTTTCACGGCGCGCCAGTCAACTTCAATAAATTAACTTTGACTCCGAAGAGAAGGAGCACATCAACCCGAGCGTGCTAGACTTTAATGCAGGCTATAAATAGAATTTCCAGGCAGCCACAGCTCAACGGCGAAGCGGATTGGCTGTCTGGTCAAATATGGCAGACTGGTCAGCGGCTCAAGTAATTGCTGCACGATGCTAACCCCTTTAGCATCATTTAAGGATCCACCGCTCTGATGTCATAATGTGTTTGGAGATAGCTCGGACTTTTCCAAGATCTCTGAACGGAAAGGCACCCCTATTACACAAGGTTCTTGTTTTTCTGGAAGCCATTCATGGCCTGTGTTTGAATTTAGTTTTATATTTGCTGTCAACTAACGCAGACGAAGACATCAAATTGATATCTCATATTGATCCGTGCCATCCTTTCAACATATCGCTTAGCTGTGTTGGAAGTTTTTATAACGAGTCAGAGCTCATTATAATGAGTAACCCCCCCAAGAAGAATACTTTTGGATAACATCCACATGGATTCACGCTGCATCAAAGTGTCCTTCAGCTATTCGCTGTTCATTCCACATTTGATGGCAAACACGTCGCTGCATCCTCGCCATGAAACTCACTGACCATCAGACCTGTAATGGACTTTCATCCGATCCACTGAACGCAGAACCCCCCACACTTACTGAGATGCAATACATCAACCCAGTTAATTTGTTCCTCTGTGTAATTTATAACATTCATCCTTGCGGACGACTAGCTTCACGGGATTCGTCCATTTTTCCAAGGAAGCAATTACCTGACGTCGGAGTATCTGTCATGTCTCAGGCAGTAACAGATTTAACTAATTTCTGAAATGACCTTGAGTGTCGGAGCCCCATGCATTTAGGTGCTAAGCGACTAGCTTCCCCACGTATCCGTTAATGAGGTACCGACGGCTAATTATGCAAACGAGGTTTGACGGCAGGAGACTGATCCACACGTTGCTCGCAATTTCCGTCTCTTGGTGTGACGTTCTGCAGCATATTTTTACGCTCAGCACTTTGCTGTGAAGAATTCCACTCTGCAAAGCATCCCGTCCTCTACGCGCTCAAATATAAACACTTTCCAGAGTTTATGATCCATTGGGAGCGGCAAGATGAAACCCGGCATAAAGCAAACATGGAGAGGCGGTGTACTGTTCTACAACAGCGGGTTTTCAATACCGAGCTCCGGCGCCAGCATGAAAGGGAATGTGAACCACGGAGCGTCGATGGAAGTCCACTCAGATAGGGAAATGGGCAACATTAATAAGAATAGCACTGAGCCATTAATGTTTGAAATTGCAGAGCTGGTCGAGGAGGGGGGGCAAGCAAGGCATTTTAAAGGAGGGTTATAAAGCAAACAGCCAAACCATGCATTCCACTTTACCTAATACTGAGACTCCTCTCTGTGGAAGAACCCGGGTATCCTACCTTTGTGCTTTCACATTCGACAGCGCTGCAGCGAGGGAGGCCGCGCTTTCAATGGGAAACATGATTATCTACGCCGTTAAAGGCGTGTGTGGGCGAGACCTCTCCCAGAATACGCAGGCCCGTTTGAGGCGCTCGCAAGCAGCATCCGGCCGAATAGAAGTTGAAATTCTACTGAAAGAAAAAATCTTTACTTAGACGCCGTTTTCTCCGTTGTGATTCATATGAAGCACGAGTAACAGCCTGTAGCAGATGGGTAACTGCAAATCCATCAGGGATTAAAAATTATTTAACAGATATGCTGGAGCCAACACAAAACGACAGGAAACTGTGACAAGAAAAGGCAGAAGGAACAAACCAACCTGGCAGCAGATACAAGAAAACGAAGCTAAATAAAGCTTTCCAAAGAGTCTTCCCAGCAAGGATAGAGCAGGAAGGAAACATGCGGCTTCAACTAAGTAACTACATAAAGCTCATTTAGGATGAACGCCGGCACTTCTCGAAACAGAAACGGTCATTACGACTCATATTCCTACGTGTCTAAAGAGAAACGTGTTTTAAAACTGCTTCATAGAAAACACAACTGGGAAACCCACTTGGAGCGACATGCAGCGGAATGGAACGACCTTTCGAGACGGGTCACCCTGGCACAGTTGCATTTTGGTACCACTTAAACTAACATTTACTTCACAAACAAGCATGTCTCGGCCAGCCCGTGACTAGTGTGAGGTAAAAGGAATCACCAGTGTCCTGTGACGCTGCTGATTAGAGAAATTAATGGCCCAGACTCACTAACGAATGAGTATTTGGACGAGTGGGGTCATTAGAGAGAAGGTCCCCACAGTAATAACAGACAGTGGGAGTAATGGCAGCATTTAAACACACCACCGGCTCAGAGGAAGCCTCCCCCCCCGTGATGGAAAGTGAGTCTTCATTTTATGATGACCCGTAGCGAGGGCGTTTGATTTAATCAGATAGCCATTTAATTCCCGACGTGATGCTCGGACTTCTAGTTTCTATCGTTAGACTTTTTCAGATCGAATTCAACAATCAAAGCCAAAAATATAACGGATGACTCAAAACATAAATGTAAATTTAACCTTGATTAGACGGTAGCACCTCTTCAACTGACCTTCGTTGCGGAGCCACTGGGGGGTCTCCGACTTATGACCGCGAAAGCATATTATGCTGCGTCATGACACGGCAAATGAGGAGCAGAAAGAGGCAATTTCCTTTTTGTAGACGTCGTGGGTGAGATCGCAGAAACTGCCGTGCACTCGATTCGCTCGCTCGCTTTCCAGTGTGTCGTAACCACACATGTCGTAAACAGACAAACGGACCAGTGCGTCCGACGACCTGTATATCGCATTCTTTTTTACCTCCGCCGAGGAGTGCATTTCAATAATGCTTCCCCCCCCGGAATCACTGCTGCGTTACCAGAACCAGCTGCAAATGGGAGCATTTTCTCAACACCTGCTGTTCATTTGTTTGGTCTCTGGGAATACGAGTGGAGTCCATCAGTCTGGAATGGAGTGCACTCCATGAAAGATCAGACAACAGATCGATAGTCCAATCCCTGAGCACGAGTCTGCAAAGGCAAACAGAAAGAAGAGGACGCTTTAATAGGCGGGGATGGTGGGGGCAGCAAATCATTCCCGACAAGAAGACACACAAGTCCAACCATCTATGCTGAGGAGGCGATCAATGAGGAGAAAATATGTTTGAATATTTTCTGAAACACAATTCCGCAAGACCTCATTGATAACCTCGTTATTGACTCGGGCCGCATTGCGCGAAACAGATTGTAACAGTCATAGCTTCCAAATACCCAATAGGTTCTCACATTCAATCACTTTTTAATCAGGGAGGCAACAAGGCAGCTGATGGACGTCCGATTATCCGCTAGACACAGCTGCTATGAGATGCAGCCTTGCATTCAAACCAACAGAAGATGTGCTGGCGATAATAATCCGAAGGGGGCAGGGGCGCTATTCAATAATTCAGAATTTAGTCTCATTCACAGAAAAAAATAACATCATGTCGATGAAAAGAGCGTGTGGCCTGACGAGATCGAGTTTCACTCAGGGGTTTAGGTCATCTGGAGGGGTGATCATTAATATCGTAATTGTTTTGGTCAATTAAATATGAATGGAAGGGCTGCACCTGGGTTTTAGCTAATCCCAGTGTCGGCGGTTTCCACGTTGCGAGTTGGAGCGCTGGTACAGCAAACCTGGCAAGCTTGTATTTTGAGATTCACCGAGTTCCTGCTGCGTGTTTAGGAGATTAGATTCCTCATTTACTGCAGCTGCCTTGGATCACTCAGGTGGCAAGAAGTAACTCTGTAAAAGCCACTTCTGCTGCTCAGCGGTGCGTAAATCATCCCTCAGAGACGTGTCATTTCTCCAGGTTTCAATACGCTAAGCAGGAAACACGCTCGTTTTAACGGTCGAACGCTTTCAGGCATCCTGGGCTTCTGGTCGGCCGTTTGGCCGATCCTCAGGGGCGAGCACGTTCACCTCACCATCGCAGTATATTCAGAGCGACGGGACCTGCATCATTTTGCCCTGTCGCAGTGTGGGTGTGGCCACGAGAGAGTCTGACACACCTGTCATTCATTCATCTCATTACTGCCCTGCTACTTAGACCCCGCCCTCTGTCTCCAGTTGCCATCTCGTCATCCTTCAATGCTTGATCATTGGCACATTAAAGATCTCACGAACCAACGATCGATGCTGCTCGTAGTGTGTTAGTTTTGGGTTTCTTACGTCAGACCAATGTCAGCCCGACATGTTTTTTTTTAATCCTCATTAAAGGCCATGTGCTTGGACCGCCTGTTACATCTGCTCCAAACAAATGGGTGCAGCATGTTGCGCCGCAGTAACAGCAGGTGGTCGCTCATCACATCTGGTCCCAGGATCCTGGGAAATCTGTTTACTGTGAAGTGGAACAAACGAGTCAGACAATATTGGAGTTTTTCCCATCATGCTAGGAACAAACACGGTCTGATTTTTGCAGTGGAGGTATTCTTTGACAATGCTGGAACACGTCCATCCGTAGTGTTCAGTAGTAGTGGCCTAAAACTTGTTCTCCTGCAGGCATGAGGGTAGTTACACAGCCGGGCACTGCAGCCCACAGCCGCTACTAAACCCGCTTTATTACGTGCTGACCTTGACTTTAGCTTTCACTGAAGAGTCTTTGGATTGTGGCGCCATAAAGGTGGAAAGCCCCTTTATGTGTCCCTTCAATGGGGCCCCAAGAGGGAGGCCTTTCAGAAATACTCCAGGCCTTCAATTATCCGGACAAAGACACTTCCAAGCATGTTCCCGGATGACCTGCCCGGGAACGTCACGCTTCGTTTTACGGGATACTCCGAGTAGGATATAGTGTACTTTCATTGGAAATAGACTCGATGCAAAAGAAAAAGAAACCCACTGACGACCACATCACTACCTGTACAGGTGCTCGACGTACGCTTAACGGACACGACCATGTGCTGCAGAGTGATGCATCCCGAAGGTGATTCGTTAACGACGACTTACTGTAATAGACAAGAAGACAAATGTGCTCTCCTGGTTTCCGTCCTTAAAGAGCCCCATAGGATGAGTGCAGCTCCGTTAGGAGGTAATGTCTCTAATTAGTCATTCTATAATAATGGGAATGTCTGTTTTGAAACAGATAGAAGTGAACATCTTCTGAGATAATTACGTTAATTACACAGAGGGTTCCATCAGCCTCTATTTTAATGGGGATGTCGAACGTATCAATCCACAGCCAAGACACATTCGTCAAATGACAGAGGCTTTCCGGGCTTCTCCTGCGCGTCTGCGAGGTCAACTCTGGAGACACTCGAGTCGGTTCAGCGATCAAAAGGAGCGCAACCGTTTCCAGCGGGATCGTGTTCTGACTTGTGTTCGCAGGATCGTTCGTTCGCCCCAAACACGGCCTGTGATTAATGCACTCTACTCGCTAAGGGAGCTGAACATCGCAAACTATTGACACGCAGCAAATGATCTCAGCCCGTACACACACTGGAGAACATGTTTCACTAAAGAATGCAAGCGTCTTATTAATATAAAACGATTATTTTGAGGGGGGGGGGCAGGATTGAAAGTGAATTCTGAGTGCAAGAAAGAACTGCTGATTATTTACTAAAGATTATAGTAAAAGTTAGACTTATTTATTTCTATATATATATATAACCGTTTTCGGTGGACGTTGAACCTCACACCATTTTGCCTCACACCCATGTTGGACTGCGTTAGAGTTGTTTTCCATCCTGCTAAATGAATGAGAACACATTTAACTATTTGCTGCGCTGCAGTCGAATCGGCGAGCCTTCCGATGGAGTCGGCCCCAAGAGGGAGATCGCCGAGCTCCTTCCTCTGCCTCCTCTCCCTGATCCTGCCAACACGGAGGCAAGCAATTAAACTTCTTGTTGGAGTGAGGTTATCTCTCGCTCCGCGATACAAACACAACGAGCAGAGTCCCACCGCAGGGCTGCACAAACAAGACGTAGCATTGGATGCCCGTTGCCTGTTAGGATGCAGCTATCAGCACATGGACGGGGGCCACGGGAGACTCCTCGCACCGCCACAAACACTGCAGATTAACCTCAACAACGTGGAGGATTAAGCGGAGGGGCTCTACTGCTATTTTTGGGAGGTGACTGGTCTGGCAAAGAGGCGTGGCAGGGACTAACATTTGAAAAGGCTAAATAATGAAGAACAAACCAGCTTCCCTCTCATTACTGCTCGGCTGATGCTTCGTACGTGTGAGACTGAGCAGCGGCGGCGCCTCCGCCACAGCCAACGCCAGGATCCAATCTCCCTCTCTCTCAGGGCTTTGGCCTTTTCTCCTCTCAGCCGGGAGGACATGTCTTCTTCTGGGAATGATGACGTCAGACTTTTTTTTGGGTGGGGGGACGGGGGGGGACTCGAGACAAGGAAATCAAGTAAATGCAAGTGTTGAAAATTAATTAAAAGCGACCCGGGCTCCGCTCATTACCCGTTTTCCCACCCATCATGTGAAATGAAAGCCAGACATATTCCACTAGATTGTTTATGTCACATATTTCCAATTGCATGGATGCTTTAAACCATTTCCCCAATCTACAGTCATTTCCATTCACGGAATAAACTCGTTTGGACTATAAGACTCAATTGATGCTCCACTCCAATAAGCCGCTACAATGCCTTTTTGTTTTTCGGAGCCAGACTATTATGGGTTATTCATTAATTAGCTTCTCTGAGGAGTTTCATTCTGAAGGGAATGACGTGTGTACAATAACACAATACATGATTGGACGAGACATTTATACAAAAGGATCTGCTCAGAACATTTAAAGGGAAACATTTATTGGGATCGACGTTTAATTAAATACGATTCAGATTTTTATGATGCAACAACTAATCACGAGGTAGAACTCGACATACTCCGTGGTCCAGAGGAGGAGGGAAAAGAAGCTGAGGATCTTTATGTTCCCAGCTTCTCCAGTGAATGTGTGTGTGTGTTCCCGCTTCCTACCCACTGTCATTCCCCTTAGAGAATAACGCTGTGGATGATTTATGAGAGTCAGAACAGACACCATAACATGAAATATACATTCCACTCTGGAATAACGAGAGGCCGCTGCTTCACCGTGACCCGCGACGCATCTCTGCAACATTTCTGGCATTCCACTTAAGACGCGCTTCTCGGACGCTCGGCGCGCGGACAGGTGGACCGTGGCGAGACGTCTGCGTTGACGCGTCATGTGATCCCAAGGCGGACGCCCTTTCAGCACCGCCAGAGAGGAGAGCACCCCCCCCAGTTGACGCTGACAGTCAAGATGTTGCAGCAATATTTTCCAGAGACGCCGTTTGTTATCTGGATTCCTCCGGCGCCGGCACTCCAGGGAAAATTCTTGCTTTGTTTTCAGCTGTCAAAATGCACAAGAGACAAGATGACAGCACGTCGAGCAACAGATTGGCGTCGCCGTGTTCTCAGTGAAATCTGAGCACCATGCAGAAAACCTTCGTCGGCGATTGATAACTGATTAATGTTCTGGCTTTTAATGCCAATGAAATTCCGCTCTGATCCACGACAGCTGCAGCTTCTTCACCACATGCGGCACACACAGGGTGGCCGACTGCAGGCTGAGCTTGAAGCTTACTGCTGGAGACGTTTCCAACCTGCTGGATGAAGGATGAGGAAGATGAAGATGCAATTAGGTAATAGATTGGAACCTTTTTAAATGTGAGAAGGACAATTTCCCAGGATAGACAAGACTCCTCGCTGACACCAACTCTGAAAGTGTGCCCACGCCGCCTGACTCATCTGATGCGTGTGGGTTGAGTCGTGTCTCAGCCGAATGCGACTAGGCGGTGCGGCACGGCGCGGCGCTTTGACTGACCCACTTCACCGTCCTCCCTCGGCCGCTTCAGTGGAGTCGTAATTAGAACCCAATTTACGAGTTTAACAAAACCCTCAGATCATAAAGCGGAGGGTGCTGCGGACGTATAAGATGAGAGGCCTTTAAACGTTTACACAGTGCTTCGGCCGGGACGAGTTCAGAGCGAGGGCGGCGAGGGATGCGTCGAACATCTGGTCGATTCGGTGGCCCCGTCTGATCCGGGCGTCAGAGAATCTCTGCGGTATTGTAGAACTTCTGGTGCAGATGAAAAGGACGCACACTCACATTAACAGATTAACACACACACACACACACACACGAGGTCGAATATCTGTGAAATATCCCCATATATATTCAGTGCCATATATAAGGTGATCACATACCAGAGAAATAAATGAACCGCGAGCTCCAAGGAACTTTATGCTCGATGGTCTTTCATCATGTGCGATAAAGCGAAAGGACGGACGATCAATTCTCTGCTCCGCACATGTATAATATTCGATGTTTGTGTTTCCACCGTTTTGATGTTAACCATGGAGTTTAATTGGTGCATCCTGTAGGCGGGCGCTGTCACCTCCACAAGGTGCAAATAAACACAAATTGAGGGGCTTGAAAAGTCAAGTTGTGAGATCGTAATCCATCGGTTGGCATCCAACGTCCTGATTCTGCTGTGACAAGCAGCAGAAGAAAATATTTTAAATTTGAGGAAAGTTTGAATGCACTTTTGTGGAATCTGCATACTTTTCCACAAAAAATTTGTGTAAAGTTGAACAATTAATTGGCTTCCGTTCCCTAAACAGGAGCCGGTGCTGTGTGGGAGAGATTTAATCTGTTTCCCCGTCAATCATCCGTAATAAAGCACAAAAAGAAGATTGGGAAGCAAACAACTTTTAATAGGCCACTTTGATAGATGGGTAAATTGTTTGTCATAATTTTCTATCAATAATATGCTATTAAAAACTTTATTCAATTCATTCTGCTTCATAAAAACAATATGAACGCTTGCATCCGATTTCATTTCCCACACCTTATCGACTTCATTCCTTAAAAGTTCCACATTCAACTGTCGGGATGATCTCAGTTTAAGCGTTCTTATCGAAGCAGCCTGCAAAAATAAAGTGGAGATAAGCTTGAGTTTCAATTTGTAATTTGATTGAGAAACGATAAACATTTATTGAGACATGAAATATGACGGAACCATCCATCAATCTGAGGAAATGCAGCGGCCTTTGCTCTCGACTTTCAAATCATCTCTATCTTTGGAGAGATGTTTTCATTAGATGACGTTCTTCCAATATCCTCCCACTGTACCAAAGCACATGTTGTAATTCCTCAGTCTGGTGTCTGCCGGGGTGCTGCATGGTGCTGCGACTCACCATGAGAAGCAGTTTCCATGTTTCCTAGGTCAGATAAAATGATGGCTCGACCACGGCACCTCCAAGTGAACTCCTGGAATATCCCTTAATTATCACACAGAATTCCGCGGCTCCCGGCGTCTTCGGAACATGTTTGAGGAGACGGTGAAGAAGCGAGGCCTGAACATCACCTGTGACCCGGCAGGCATCCTATACGAGGAGCGCGAGCTGAAGCCCTCAGGCCGCAGATACAGGATTCAAAACTGGACGGAGAATAAGTGCACATTGTCCTTTGTTACTGTCAATCAAACTGAACATTCAAAGTGTGTGTGTGTGTGTGCATCCAGGGGGGATGTGGATCCTCCAGTAAGACACTTGAGAATTATTCTGGCATTGGATCTGTAAGGTTTATGTAAGGGAGGTCCACAACATTGTGACTTGCATGTCGATGCGTAGACTCTTCTGTCGAGTGTGGACCTTCTCCGGAATGTCCAAGACATGTTGCTCCCAAGGGAGACGATAAATGCCTATCTGGTCTCATCTTAACACCTGTGGATCGCATATTGCTCTCTATGAAACATGCATGTTGAGGAGTATTCTCCAAATCTTGTGGGTTTACCGTGTCAAAGTTCTAATAAATATGCAACAAGCGGCTCTTTTTCTTTCTGTTAATACGTAAACTTAAATGCAAATGCAGAGTAGACTTGGAACTTGGAATTTGAAGACATGGTGTACCTTTTTATTTCCACCTTTTGGGTCTTTGATTCAGTTTTGGCTGCGCCACCATAAATCATTGTCCTGGGGGACCTTTTTAATGCAGCCCGCTGCCTCCAACAGACAGCCCTTGGTGGCCACGCAGAGGGATTAGAATCTGAAGCATGAGCAAATAGCAATCCAAATGCTTAAAATGAGAGTGCATCGGTGCCATGCTAGACAGGCAAGCGCTCGCACTTTTGGGGGAGATTGAATTTGTTCCATCGAGCTGGGCTGCGGGATATGAATCATTTCAAACCCACTTTCCACCTTCCATAATCACCACTTGCTGTGCTTTTTAGGGAGGCTGTTCTGTGGAGTGACAGAGTAAGTGTCAGGATCCTATGGCCGTGAATAAAGCAGGTTATGGGTTTGCTTTGCACATCTGCTGAAAGTAGCCCCGCCCACACCTCAGTTTCAATAGGAAGGGAGGGATTATTTTGGAAATTAGCCAGGAGCAGACTTGCGTTAGCTCTGGGCTACCGTGGCTCATTTCCTGGAACTCTTCCCTCTCCTCCTGGGGCAGTTAATCCGGTCTCGTCCACTGACCAGAAAGTATAGCTGAGGGCAATAATCACCGCCCCCCCTAAAAATATAGAATAAAAAAGTAATATAAGCAATAAAAATGTGATGAAATTAAAGGGAAATGTAGCAGCTTTCACAGCTTGTATCATTATATGCTAATTAATTGTACTGAAGTTAAACTGGCTGAAATAAGACTTTAGTGCAGAAGCGAACTCTCTGGGGTCTAATTATATGATCCAGAGACATCAGTGGAGCGATCTGAAAGCAAACCTCAGAGGACAATCTGTTGTGATCTTTGTTCTATATGGGGGGGGGGGGCAGGGTCTGGTCCTGTTGTTCTGTTCAGCAGATAATCCCAGACACGGAACGCCCGCCATCAGACTGAAGCAGTCCGGGATCAGCTTTGTGTTCCAGAATGAAAATGATTTTCCGAGTGTTAAAGCAGCATGAAATTGGTTCTGTTTGCCGGTAATTCCTGAGACGGAAATGTCTTTAGAAGAGGAGCGGCGGGTATTTCTAATCAGAGAAACGTCCTGCAGCCTCTGCAGAGCATCGAGATATGAGACAAAGTGATCTCCACCATAAACTGTCAACTTTATAGTGTTTGAATTCCTATATGTTGGATTGGCGAGGCAAAAGAAGCGTGACTTGCGGATTGATGGGATGCATTGTCATGTAGGCAGCTGATGCAGTCTAAGTAACGGCACGGCTCGGTTTCTTTGTTAACAGGGTTGTGTGCGTGTATGTGTGCGGACATGCGTGTTCTGAAGGGGTAGGTGTGTGTGTGTGTGCGTGGGTCTCCCGTCAAGGCGGAAGACATTAGGCCGACAGATTGCTGTGAGCTGTAGCATCATTATTTCATGAAGCTATCTGCTGCGTGTTCTGTGGCGTCTCGCTAATTATGTAATTCCAAAAACAATGCGATACCGGAGCAGGGAAGACATCTGCTTTGTGCCTGCACGTGGCCGTTGCCTTATCCTTAACGTGCGTGCATGAACATGCACGAAGGGGAATCTGGAATAATGCAATCCCTTCAAAGTCCATGACATGAACTCTTGACGTGAGGAAAGCTGAAATGTGTGATTTTATCCCACTGAAGTGTTTCTTTTCTTGAGGGTATTCTAAAGGCCGATGCTAACAGCAACTCCCATAATGAAACCTCACCTGTTTAGATTTCCCATTTAAGCGCCAATAGCCGCAGCAGCGGCGGCTGCCTCTGCCTGATCGCCTCATTAAAGCACTATAAAGCAGTTTGACACTCACAGGATGCCAATCCATCACAGCTGGGCAATTCTGATTGGGGTAAACCTCTAGGGGTGGCAAGCTGCAGCGACTGGGAGGAAAAAAAAAAAGAGTCCATGTCAAACCGAGCTGTCGTCTGGCGAGCCAAGATGCCTGCACCCCTGAGGCGGCAGAGCTGGATCCAGATCCAGTAGCCGACTAACATGTCCCATAAACTCATGAGCGAGGCAATTAGCGGGAGCCCCTGCGGATAGCACATTCCTCTCCCAATGATTGCCCCCCTCCTCCCCATTCCGCCTTTGCTCCTGTTAGGATTCCTGCTCGCTTGCCAGTCCAACGCTAACCGTTCAGCCATCAACACATTTCAGTGCGGCGGCGGCCGTCTGCCCAACCATAGCTGTGCGGCCTATTCTTGTTAAACGGCAATGTTTTTCATTACGCTAATTACCCCGGCAGGAAAATAGAAATTAAATGTCATTTGGGAGGAAAATTAACGTTTAAAAATAATACGTGAGAAAATGAGGAGTGGAATTCTCATTGCCTCATATTAGAGTTTTTATTATTATTATTATTCTGCTGGACATGTGATGGAAACAATCATTTTAAGTGAATTAAGGAAAACTAGGAAAATTTAACAGGTGTTGGAGCCACAATCAGAACATTATTGTTCATGTTGTCTTTTTTTTCCCACGCTCTTTTAATCTGAAATGGATCATTTGACTTTCCTGATTTTGATAAACAAAGGAAGCATTTGAACGCAGCTAACACAGTAAGAAATAGAAATATTGTCAGAGCCGGACTCCTATCACCCAGAACAGTCTCTTCTGACCATTTCAGAATGGGGGGGCAATGAAGTCGCTCTTTCCATCGAGATATGATTTATGACCACAAAATACAGCTCAATGTGTCCCTGTGGATTCTGTTGTCACGGCAACCCATCAGCAACCATCATGGTCAGGGCACACGCTAAACATATTGAAAATAACTGAAAATACTGAAAATAACAGCTCCAGTCGAGGCGATGGTAGTTTGTGGCAGAACCTGAAGGACAAGCGGTAAATGAGCCTTCCTCGTCACTCCGTGCCATCGGAGCCAGGCTAACTGCATGGAAAAACAATATTCCCTATTTTCCCCCACTGGTATTGCCTGTGCTGCGATATTAATGTGTCCTTCATCATTCCGGGGCAGCAGTATCTTTCTGCATCTGACCAAATCAATCCCGAGGAAGACAAAATGTCACCGTCCAGGTGCTTTTCCTCAGATTATAAAGTCAATGAATGCGTGATAAATAAAGAGAAGGCGCCTATCGCATGCATGTGTACAATTTTATGATCTGCGAGCTAATTTATGGATAAACACAGGAGCAAAAGGCCATAAAAACAAATTATGCACAATGACACATTAAATCAAGGGTATCATGTATTCGATTTGGCAGGGAAATGGCGCCGTGGGATCATGACTGCTCATTTTTCAATCATTCATTCATTTAATCTTCAAACAAAGGCAGATTTTTCACCGTCAAGTGTAGGCAAAGCGAGGCGGCATTACTTGTGTAAGGTTTCTAATCCTCCAGGCGCCACTACCTCCCATCATCGCCGGCAGCCGGGGAGGAGAGCTTCTCTTCAACATTCCCGGTAGGTAAGAACGCAGCGTGAGCCGTGGGTCCGATACGGCCTCCTTCATTTCAAAGAGGAAAATATAAATCAATCATTGATGTCTGACAGACTTTCACCAGCGAGCACGCTGAAATATGGAGGCGGTGTCAGACCTGACGTGCATTAAATATGTACAAAATGTCCAAAACGGTGAGAACTGTAATATTATTCTACGAGGTTTGAGTAAAACATTATTTGTTTGTCAGAAACAAAGAAACTTTAAAACACAATTTAAAAAGTATTCCAGTCTTGCAAAGTTGCTGAAAAAAGACCCTCGTTTTCTTCTGGACGTATTTCTATGTAATTTCTCAGTTTCAGGACCAAAATGCAGAAACGATTAACAATGGGAACTAAAATGAGCGGAGGGTGGCTTTAATCAATTTAATGAAGGAGACAAGTCGGTTAAAAAAAGGATGCAACAAAACACCAAGGAGGAGATGACCTCAAACAAGCTGTGGCCAAGGTCAAACACTCGGCAACGACCTTAGCCGAACCCTCCTCAATCCATGGCACAGTGAACTCCGTCGTCCCTCTCACAGCTGAATGAAACGGCCTTCTTCTTTGTCGCCGGGCAGCGGCGAGCTTTGGGATGAACTTGAACTGACTACTGAAGGAGGGAACGCCCGCTGGGGACTCATCACGGAAGGCGAAACGCATCGGGCTCCAAACGCAACAGTGGAAAAGAAGCAAGCACGGGAAGCTAAAAGGAAAACTTGAATGAAGGCTTTTCATTCTGTCTGATTTTCTGTTTAGCAGCACACAAATCAGCGGTGACAAAGCGGCACACCTTGGGTTGTGGCAGCCTGCATCCTGGTGGGGGGGGGGGGGGGTCTATACAATCGGTGATTGAAAAGAAAGACCAGCGGGAGGGGGGATTGGTTCCTACCGGCTGAACACACTGTGATATATTCATCAATAACGCTGCACATAGTTTAGCGGTTCTATTCTGGGAAAGGCAGATAGCCCCCCCCCCCCCCTCCCTCTTGTTAAATTCATCTGTCGATGCAGTCAGAGGAGGAGAGGAGGAGCGGCGCCACCAGCACGTGGAAGGAGTCGAAGTCGCATCGATCACTCGCCTTCATTTCAGCAGGAGGGTTAAAGATGATTAGAGTTCCGGAACTGAAGTTAATTCTAAGGGATTGGCTCTCTATAACAAGAGTGTGACATAATCGATGCAAATGATCTCACCCTCCTGTGCCATCAGATCCAGAACCTCTTAGAGGCGCCTGCTTAATCAAGGACTATCTATTATTGTTTAAGGCAAGATGACCTTACACAGCGGGAGGGGGGGGTCTCCAGTGATCGCCATTAAAATGTTAAACTAATTTGCACTCTTGACCGGACAGAGAAGATTAAAGAACACTTAAAATCACACATCAGATGTGGAAAGTCTTTACTTCTCAGCTCCATCTGCCTTCCTCTGTTTAAAGTCCGGCCTCCTGGACTCCTGGACCGGACTACCTGTGCAACCGGATTCGGCTGCTGGCTCTGTGCTACGTTCTGAGAGGTTTTAACATCAGACGCCGCTCACAGCGATCATTGAAAGGCACTAATCGTTGCATTCACATCAAACTGCACGCCGAGCTCCAAGGAGCCTTAAAGGCTGATAGTCATTCATCTCCGTGTTTTGCCGCCGCAGCACAAAGCTAATCAGTGCAAGAAGCAGGTGAATACTGCTGAAGCTGGAGTTGGCAAATAGACAGTGAACGATTTAAATGTTACCAAGTCAAATTTCCCTCCGGTGTTGTCTACGAGGAAAAAGGAGTAAAAAAAAGAGAGAGCAAGAGAGAGGGATAATTCAATCCTAAATTACGCCTTACTAAATAAAAGCTAAGCAGATACATTTCTGCAGTAACTTTCCCCCACATTGTTAACAATCCCCCTCCCCATGCGGAAATCCGAAATGCATATGGAAGTATGGAATTGTGGTTTTTTTTATTGGCAAACTGGTGACTCTACCTGTGACCCGTGTTCTGCTCATCAGAGACCCGCCATGGAAACATGATCCATCAAGTAGGATCATTTAAGTGTAAAGATAATATTGCATGTCAGCAGAACAATTTGAAAGACAATGTCATTTTTGGGTAGGAGGATAATATTTGTCACAGTAGAGAAAGTAAATAAAGTTATAATTATGGACATATTAATGAAGGCTCGACTCCGTTCATCCTCTGCAGCTGCTGCAGTGTCCAATTCCAAGAATGTCTACTATAAGAAAAACATCGATTTCACAGGTTTCACTTCCTTTATCAGTCGGATCATGCAACGATGTGAATTACGCTTTTCATTACGCCGCTGTAACAACATACACAAGATGCCAAAGTGTCTGGCCGGTCTGTTTTCATGATGGATGATGTTTAAAGCGGGGGGGGGGGGGGGACATTTTCCCTCAGTGGCCTTGACTCACTGTAAACACAACTTGTCAAAGTCAGAGAAAAGGCGCCGTGTCGGGAACGATCGGGGAGCCCTGCACCATTTTCTGAGTCTCTGTAGATATTTTTTTGCTTGTCTCATTGATGCAGAATGAAAGTCACTGAAAACTAAGATCAAACGTCTGCAGCAACAATCAGATTCTTTGCTTTACCCCCCCCCCCCAACCTTCCCCTCCTCCACCAGTCCTTCCAACAATGAATAGCTCTTCCCTCGGGACTCGCCACGGCGGCGCTCGCTTGTTCGACTTCTGTTACGCAACACAAAAAAATTGATCGGCGAGATGATTCAGTGTCTTTTACGTTTAAGTTCTCTATGAAAGAGAGAAGTGAAGACAAGAAAGCTCACGGTTAACGTTAACGGTCTCTGGCTGCAGATACGGAGCGTCCGCATCGGTGCTGCATGACCGCTGGGCGATAGGAATGATGAGGAGAGATGGGAGGGTCGCTAACCTACCTCCCTTCAGGGAATTGATTTTGACATAAAACAAAGCACAAGATGGGAGTTACCGGATTCTGAGGCAAAGCCGGAGCAGATTTGACAGGAGCTGTTCAAATGCGAAGGATTCCTGGCCTCAGCCTTCCTGCAGAGCAGCTCATAAAATCGGCACATTTTTGTTTCTTAAATAAAAGTTATAGTAGGTTGACTGACCTTTGGAATATTTCTAGCAATATACAGATCTGAGGTGAGTAATTTTCACATTGATGAGGAAAATAGCGAAATCCGTTTCGAGATTTCAGATGACTTCAGTTTTCCCCACATCCAATTCAGAACACGCTCGGCAAAGCGGCACTGCAGCCCCCATTTTTGATAAAGCAAAAAAATATTTTGTTGCTTTTCCCCCAAACATGAAAGTGGTGCAGATGGCTGATATGAATTTGCATAATGCCGTCGTTCAGCCACAGGCATTCTTTACCACTTGTTAACATGCGTTAAAAATAGATAACACATCTGAGGCAGCTCGAGGTCAAGATGTTCTCTGAATCCTCTCACAATGAGACAAACAAAGAAGCGTGCACAATGTTTCTGGTTGTGCCGCCCAGCGTTGCTCCGTCTGCAGCTTCAGCCCCGAGTAGGAAAATATGGACGTGAATCACAGCACAAAGCACGAAGCTGCTCGTTTACAAATGGCAGGGATGAAGTGTGGTCAGAAGAAATCTGAAAATCTGGGTCACCGGCGGGAAGCCTTTGATCGTCAGGAGTTATTGGACGCACCTGTGCTGATCTCCTCAGCTGATGGGAGGTGGTAACGAGGAGGAGGAGGGCTTTTAATCTGCCCAGTTTGGGAGAGCGTCTTTGTTTGTGTTCAGGGTGGTTATGTTTTTGTCTGTTAAGCAGGATCCTGATTTAAAAAAAGAAAGACATGAAGAATGGTCCAAGTCTAATTTAGATCCCATTAAATTTACATGCATGTACAAGCATTCATGTTTAGTAAAATCTGCATTCAGTTCACTCACCAGAAATCACAAATGGGTCTGATATGAACCATCATGAAAACTGTCTTCTGGTTCTGATCCAGAATGAGGTCAGGAAGAAATATTACATTTTAATACTGTTTGAACATACTGGCAGGAGGAGCTCTGACCAACAATCCAAAAATAGGGAAACATTTTCCCGTTACTTGAAGCGAAAATGAGTCGCTTTGCATGTTTGTTTTATTTTTACCTTTTGTTCCATGAATAATTACACTGAACTGCCATTGCTCTCTGCAGCTGAGACTCCAGTGCACGACCGACACAGCCTAAATGCGTTGGGGATAATAAAGTAGGCCTTAATTGGGCGCAGCTGAGCCGGGGGGGGGAGCCGCAGGACTGCATGTGGGGAGCCTCTGGGAATTCTGCTTGGCTGTTTGCAGTGCATTTGGATCAAGGATAAAGGAGCCGCATCTTGATGTCTAGAATTAGAAACGCAGCCTTCCAGCGGGGGCACCCTCTACAGACCAACGTGCAACAGCCGTTTGTTTGATGGTGCAGTCAGAAGGTTGCTTGTCAACATCGCTGCACGTAAATAGGATGCAGTGCCGACGAGCTGCATCCTGTGCATCGCAGCAGCGGGGAACAGAATCCAGGCAAAAAAGTTATTAGAAATGGGATTGAAGGGCGATATGTGTGAAACAAATAGCATCTGTTCAAATGTTGAGAAAAGGGAAATATCCCTGCTGTTTGTGTTTCGTGTCCCAGCACTCTTAAGTTGAAGATCACAACAGTAAAATGACCTCATTCTATCTGGGAGATGTTTTTAGAGCGAGAAAAGAGAAGTTTCTAAAATGAAATGAGAAAAAAACAGACGTCTTTGGAATCAGACCAGCTCTCTGAGAGGCTTGAAGATCCTTTCAGGAGCAAAGACAAACAGTCAAAGTGCACAAAGACGAGACGAACACTTCCTTGTTTTTGTATCATTCTAACCAAAACTTAACGTCAAACAGAAAACAGGAGCACTAAAAACATCGAGCGTGAATGGAGTGAATGCTTTAATCCTTGACACGTTTTGAAAAGGAATCAAAGATTGGATTTGTTTATCCGCCTCAGCCATCGCCATGGCAATGAAACGCACACCGGCTCTTTGAATTGGGACAAAGATTTGTCATAAATCGACGTCCACGACTTTGACTTCTTCGGATAATGTCTCCAGCGCTTGGACAAAACCTGCAAAAGGTTCACCATGGGCAAGAATCCTGTCCAGCGAGGAGGGCTTGAAATTCGGAGTGTGACAATGTCAAGGACGCTCCGCCCTCCACCGCTACCAGCCCCCGCGCCCTCTCAGACTCCGACTGGCTACTCTCTTGACGGTGCCATCCAGTCATTGACATTTGCCTCCGTCTCTCTGTCGCCCGGGCGGACTAAGGACTGCTAAAGGCTCAGGGCTCTGAGCGGGGCTCCGTGCTAATGACGGGCCTCTGCTGGGACAAAATGAGCCTCGGAAAAGTTCACGCCGGCTCCGTGTTCGTGGTCACTGCTCCGCTCAGTGTAATACAGGGATTTGTGTTAGACTGGAGGTCCTCAAACATTTCACATTCTCATCACGGCCAGAATGAAAGGAAAATCTCACCGTTCTTGTTGCTTGTAGCTCATTCTGTTGCAGAACTTTTTCCTCGTTTCGTTACCCAAGTCAAGTCCCAAGAGACGACTCCAGCCCAAAGAGCGATTGTAGTCCCATCGCCAATCGGGTTAATTCATCTGTCCCTGGTATATATGAACTTAACTAGAATTATTTTCCCATCATCACACAAACATTACAAGCCGTTTGTTTTCTGACATTATTTATAGCTATGACTGGATCAGTGACGGGGTTGACAGCAGTCGACTGACGATCTCTCCCCGTCAACCCCGGTGCTTCCTGTCGAGAGGAGGATGTCGCTTCCCGTCCTTCCTGCTGTTTCTTTTCAACAGTGAGAAGGGGGAAAAAAAAAACAATCTGCATTCAGTCCAGGAAGGTTATTGTGAGGGAACGTTCGGCTTTCGGTGTAAAAATAGCTTCCATTGTGCATCAATTGTGGAACCTTCTACTTGATTTGACAGGGGTAATAGTCGAATGCAAATTCCATGAGGCAAGGTTATTAATGGTGCTTTGTTTGTAGTGATGGTCCTCCTCCTATCAGACGCCGGCACTTATCACACGCACACGCTGACATTATGGAATTACATTTAAGTAAAATGTTATTAAAAGAAGATTCACCTTAATATCAGAAGGATCCATCACTTCGGGCTACCAGGAATAAAAGGATCAACTCCATAAAGGAAAATGTAATGGGATATGAATTCCGTTCCGGAGCGCTGACTGAAGTGGAAATGATGCTTGAATGAAAAGTCTTTTCTGAGAAGCAAAGAGTGACTCCAACAATACTTCCATTAGGAGAAGCCAAAGTATTGAGGCCACGGGTGAAATGAACTTTCATTCTAAAGTCAACGCCGGCCTTTCCTCAGAACCGTCATGTTCCTTTCATTTTCATAAAGTCAAACTGAAATCAGACTTTTAAATCTTGGAGGTGCACGGTGACTCGGGAGACACTCCGGGAACATTAGATTGGTAGTTATTCAAAACTGCAAAATGCGTTTCCAAGGAAACGGCAAGTTCTGCTTGATGTGGATGGACGCTTCTGCTCTTCATCAGGGAATGTGGGAACATTAAATCATCTTAATTCAAGCGTGAAATTGAGACGGCTGCAAGTCTTTGACGTTTACATCCGACATCAGCGCAGGAGAAACACGACTGACTCGGAGGAAGCGCGGGTCGGTCCCGATGTCTCTCTCAAGATGGTCAAATAAGGAGTTCAGTGATGCTGAAGTTTCAGAAACCATTTACACCTTCAGTTGGTTGCTGATTCTCTCCATCCGTTTCCTGTCGCCATCACTTTGCAGGATTTGCGAGCGGAACATGATGGAAGGGATTTACTGCACCGGCACAATTAAGGATGTGTCAGCGGAGATGACAGGCTGTCAGTCACGCAGGTGCGTAATAAAATGACTTTTACTGGCTGAAAACTAATTGTGCTGCATGTGCAACCAAAGCATTAATGCGATTAATTAGTTGCCACTAATGTGCAGCTATGGAACATAAATGCTGCTCTGCTCGAGCTGGAGATTCCCTGAACATTCCCTGCCTCTGCCGCCAAAGCTCAAAATCTCATTCAGAATATCACTTTGAATATTTAGTGAACCGGCTTCTCTAATAGAAAACCGACAAAGTTCCATCCCTGCTTTCTTTTTTAATTCAAATGATCGGCTTAACGATCAATAGAATGAAAACGTTTCCCTGTGCTGGTGCTTAAAGAAAAGCTTGAAGTATTGATCAGCGGTGCTTTGAGCAAGTTACACAAATAAATCTGCGTAATTTGTTGAATTGGGTGCCGCCACGGTGTCTTTCCAAAGACGGACTAATGGAAGACATAAATTCAAAGCACTGCACATGATCCATTTGCATCATGCAGAGCGGTGAGGTTATTAAACCAGTTAGGTAAAACGCGCACGCATGCGAGAGGAAAGGCGAACCGGCCCGTAGATTCTTGTCCTCCGTCGGCGCTCAGTCGCTCATGTGACAATCAGGTTATCGTCATGATTGATAGAGCCCCGAAGGAATCGATACCATGCATGGCCCAGTCTGGGTAAAATGCCTACATATTTCATAGGCATTAACTGACCACAGTTACCATACTCGGGGGGGGCATTGTTTCTCAATTTGACCTGCCTCTTCGCATCAGGTTGTACAGCAGGATCTGAGAAAGCGAGCAGGAAGGCTGCCAATTCATCAGGTCAAAGGCTGTTTGTTAACAGCGGCTGCTGGATCCCCACCGTCCCTTTAAGTGATAGTGTTTACAGACGGGCGCCGTGATTCATGACCTCGCCTCGCACCATTGTAAATCACTCTGCGTTCGAGATAGCGCATGTAAAGCAAAATCAATGAAGCGATCGGGTGACGCGGCGCTCTATCGGAGGAGGCACCGGCGCGGATGGGAGCGCTGCTGTTGGTCAGTCGTTTGACCTTTAATTAGCTTCACCCCATGGAAACTCGCTATCCATCCCTTCAATTACCCCCCCCGTCCCCGTCCCTCGGTGAAGTGAAGGGGCCGTGTTTGAAAGCAGAGGGAAGACGCTTTTGAACTGAAGCCTGTAATTTTTACCTACATCTGTGCGGCTGTTTACTCGTTTTCACTTCATGAAATCTGGTTTAAGATCAATGAAGGTTGAAGTTGTTGGACCTGGACACCGGAGTACAGGTATTTGAAATACACTGGGGTTGCTATGGTTGCAGTGCTGAGCACCATTATGGGCTGGTTTTCACATGCGTCATCATGTGAGTCATTAGCATTATCTGTGTCACTTGGGGTGAGCTTTAATCAAACTTCTGTGATGAACAAATAGATGCAAGGCGAGGTAACGATTTATGTTGTGCATGGTGGTACATCAAAGATACAAAATACCTCAACAAAGTATTTTGAACACACATGTCTGCGTTGGGAGCACGGGTGATGTTGGGTTTGAGGGAACAATCCGCCGGTACTTTTCTTTGTGTTGGGTTCAGTGTTGACGGTTCTTTCCTGACTTTGGGGGGCATTGGCACCGTTTGGTTTTCATTTAACTGTCAATCACGTTTCTAAAAGGGATCCGGAACCCCCTCTGCAGTGGGAATAAAATAACACCAGCAGGGATACCACCCTGGAACAAACATCCACCTACCACGCCCCCTCATGTCTGGGCAAAAGTTGACATGGAAAGCAAGCCAAATTACAGCTGTTAAAAATGGTAATTAAAGCAGGTCTGTGTGGCGCATTGGAACACATTGACTTCAGAAACAGGCAATTATATCATGAAACTTTCCTTGCTGCAAAAGCAGCCTTGCAGAAATAACCGTTCCTTGTTTTAAGGTTAATGACCACGCTGTCGTGAAATGTTCTCTTCCGGTTTCGGGGCTCTCCGTGTTGGTTAAAACCTGCACCTGCGAAGATCTTGATTTTCTTGAATTGAACCGCTGTTCAGTTTTTCGTTCTCATTACGAGTCGAAACACCGGTCACTTTTTCCAAAGAGAAATCAATACTCACTACATGATGCAGAGTTATACATTTTGCATGAGTCCTTCTTAAATTATGGAATAAACATTGCATCTCTTTGGGAATTTGGATGTCATTATTAATTTTGTGAAATCATATTTATACAGCAGTGAATTTAAAGATGACCTAGTTTATGCTATACCAAAAGCAAAAATCATCGATTTTATGGAACAACTGAAAGTAATTTATCTTATTTCTACTAAAAGGCAAATCCATTCTGCTAATCCCCGCCATCATTAAAGAAATTAATTTGGGAAGGCTGATATGAGTTTCATGGCAAAAAAGAAAATTCTCTGCATAGCGTTGGACGTTCTGGCTTTAGAGACACTTCAGTGGGAAAAGCCAGATTTTAGTTCTGCCTTTACTTTGCGTGTTTAATCGGGTGTCATCGTCCACGGGAGAAATGTCCACGCTTGTGCAAACGCTGCCTCAACGTTCCACGCTGATTTCAGATTCCTTCATCCCAAAGTGGTATCCGTCACCCAGCTGATGCTCACGCTGGCGCGGAGATGCTGTCCCCGGAGAGGGAGATGTCATGACAGAGGGGGGGGGAATTCAGCACTGGAGTAGGCGGTGGGAGAATCAGCCAGCTCATCCCTGATAAATTAACTGTGCACAACACGGTGCCAAAGCCATCGCTGCTTGGACAGCTTAAGTAGAGGTAGGTGTAACAAATGATTCAGTAGTCCCGGGAAGTAGGGTGTCAATTTGTAACGTCCTCCAAAAGCCCAAGCACCTTTTGCCCAGCCACAGCACTCAGAGATTTGTCTGAGCCCAGCTGTAAATGTCATTTTAATGGTGCAACACCTTTCGCTGACTCATGCACTTTCTGCCTTTTTTCCCCTCTTTCTCCTCTCTCCTCTTTCCCCAACGCTGTCACCGAACTGTCTTTTCTCTCTGTCTTGTATTATCTCTGTCAGCCGAGGGCCAATTGATCTATCAGGCCGGAGCTGGAAAATACAGATAGTGACAGGGGTAATGTGGACCGGGTCACTTCACACGCTTGCACTCAGCCCAGTGCTCCATCCTCAGCTCCATCCACGGGTTGGGAATATATCGGTGAGAATTCCACTTGGCTCGGAATTTATTTCCAACAGGCTGAAGGAACAGACGAGGAAGACATTCAGTGTTTAACTTCACTGAATGAACCTCCAGGAGCTGCATATTCTTCTTGTCCCGTTCTGCTCACGCCCTTCAGTGCATGCATCACACCATAGTCGATGCAAATATTGGTTTGACATATCTAATTAAAGGACCTGAATTGAGCCTGTGCATTGTTTGGCATCAAAGGCATAGTGGTTAGCGCTGTAGCCTCACCGCATGCAGGTCCCGGGTCTGAATTCTTTCTGTCCGGCGTTTAGATGCTCTCCCTGTGTTCAAGTGTGTTTTCTCCGGGTTCTCTGTTTTCACCTCCAAAAACGTGCAATTTAGATGAATAGATCACTCAAACTTGTTTAATGCGTGAGCGGTTCTCTGCCTCTGTGTGGGCCCGCCATGTCCTGGCGACACGTCCGAGGTGTGCCCCGCCTCTCACCCATATAGCAAGCTGGGATAGGCTCCAGCAACTCCCATAACCCGCAAAGTGGAAAAGCAGTGGAGGATGGGTGGAAGTCTGGCATCGAGACAACGTAAATCCGGCGGGTTGAGGAAACTCGGGTTCAGCACCGCAGACAGCGCCGCTCCATTCAGCAGCCGTGGCTTCAGGGGAATGATGGGGGGGGTGGAGAGCCCGCTACCTTGGGGCGACTCGATCTGTATTTCATGTGTAAAAAGAACTTTCTCACTGCATATAAATGTTTCCTGCCGATCAACAGCCAATAACAGAGTCGTCCAGCTCGGACGCTGGGATGAATGTTGACGCGCTTTTCTTTTATTTTCTTAAAGTGGAACAGCCAATCAGTTATGAGGAATATTCAATTAGTTCCATTGCCAATTTCTGTGTAAATAACTGCGGCATTTAAAGCACGACATCGGGGCATAAAGTTAATAATAAGCGCCCCCCCCCCCCCCCAATGAGAGGAAACTGTCTCCACACATAAACAAACAAACCCGCGCGTTATCATTCACGCCACGTCGCCGACCATACTCCGCCATCCATTGGCATCGGTTACAGAGGGCTACTTGTGCCTTAAACATAGGAGGAGGGCGGGGGGGGGGGGGGGCTGAGGCGCTCATGCCTGCTATCTCCTGCTGTGGGCGCCGACCGACAGTTTCTGGTTCCTCCACACAGCGACGCGACGCGCAGTAGGCGGGTCACAGACGCTGGTGCGGGATTCATAACGGGATATTTAACCGTCTTCCTGGGGCGGCTGTCCGCGTCCCGGTAGCCGCATTCCGTCTCATCCAGACTCCGCCGCTGAGACAAATGCGCAAACGCGTTTTTATTCGTCTCCTAATCGACAGCCCCTTTGCGCCCCGCGAGTCCCTCCTCCTCCTCCTCCTCCTCCTCCTTTCTCTCCTCTACTCGTCTCTCCTCCCGACTACAGCTCCTGCCGGATGATTTTATTTTTGTAAAGTCATTATCTCCAGAAAAGGTCAAAGCCTCTGTTTCCACCATCGCTGCATTTCGCCTGGATCCGGAGACCCCCCCCGAAAGTCAAAGTTCCTCGCGAGGGATCGGTCCGGATCTGCCGCCCTCGTCGATCGTTCACTTCTTTCCTCGGACTGCTTTTTTTTAAAAAAATTTGGAGTCCTGTTTTCTCCTCCGCGGAGAAACTTTCCAACAAACTGTGAAATGAGTGTTTCGACAATTTCGACACTTGACAGTCGCCGACAATCCGCGAACGAGAATGGGGAATACTGAGTTGAACTTTATCTGCTGTTCCAAACCGCGGTGAGTTCCTGTCCTTCTCATTTCAAAAGTATTTTGTGTGACTATAAAGCGGAATGCCTGAACATCTGTAATGGATGGAGAATAGCCACAGAGCAGCGGGGAGTCCCGACTTGGCCTGGATAGCGCGCTAACATGTAGAAATGCTGCCTGAGGCTTGACCACAATGCAACTCCCTCTGAAACCTCACGCACACGCACACACACGCATCTGCACAAATGTGATGCACACCTGCAAACGCATAAAAATGGGGAAGCATCTCAGGGAAATGTGCACAATATTGCTTTTCATGCCTTGTCAGTATCACAAATGCACAATCGCTCATCTCTTGCCTCGATCCCCCCCCCACACTAACATGTTCACCTGCGGAGAGGATCAGATCTCCGCTGTGAGCGCAGAGCTCTTTTTGCCAGTGAGGCTGGATTAAAAGAAGAAAAAAAGTCCTCCTGATTTTTATAATTATGCGTTTTCCCCCTGCAGCGTCTCCCTTTAAAGAAAGCAGATGAGTCAGGCTGGCTGTGCGTGTGTGTGTGGATCGCCGGCGCAGCCTCTCATAATGAGTCTCATTCCCTGCATGAGAACAAAACCCCAGAAAACATTTCAGATGCAATCATCCCTCCTTCCTTTCATTCCGTTTTAACAACCATCCCATTGGTGTTGGGAAGTAAAACGAAATCACTCCTCCTTCACCTATTGCCACTGGCCGACCACAAGGGGTCCACTGTTCAGCTGCGCCCTCATCCACCCTGGGGGGTTGTGTCTCAGCCCGAAAAGAGACACTGTCCCCTCCGGAAAAGCCTCTGCCCCACAAAGAGAGGGGCCAAACGGCAGCACGCTTTCCCCGGCATTGGGCTGAGCAGACAGCCTGGAGGATGATGTGTTGTGAGAGTCTGCACTTGCTTGTTTCTCGAGGTGTTGATGACAAGCTGTCTGCGACGGGCTGAAGAGGAGTCAAATTGAGCTTGAAAGGCGACTGACTGAGCAGCGAGCTGTCTGCAGGCTCCGAGGCTGGCAGCACCGGCGGCATTACATGCCTGAGAGGGCGCCTTGTTCCTGGAGTTTAGTCCTGGGCTGAGGCATCGTTCATAGGTGGGATGGCTGTGGAGAGAATGGAGGCGGGAGGAAGGCCGCCACTGTAAACACGCAGCAGAGTTAATGTGGTTTCAGTTTGATTCAGAATTGTCCTCCATCGCTTTGCTTTGGTTAAAGGCGGAGGGTGCGGCGTGGCGTTTGAATGCTAACAAGTTAAATTCCAACATAAGGGCCCCTCGCTGGGCAGCCAACCGCCGCTGCCTATTTGATCATGGAAGCTATTTGCTCGGAAGTCTCAAATAAGGAGCCGCGGCGTAGATGAAGAAGAAATGAGGAAAAAAAGAGAACTGGGAGGTTTTTGGTGGCGTGTCAGGGTCGAGGTCTGCCTGGATGTGCTCAATATCCAGAGCCCTTATTTTAAGCTATAATGAGCAAACCGTCAAGATTGACTTCAATCTAAGATGATGAAGACCGCTGGGAGGAGAGAAGGGACAGGAAGGAGAGACGGGAATAAAGTAAAAGGGGAAAAATGTCTCGTTGAGGGATTTGAGACTGACGGGAATGCTAAAGTAGGGTGTCTCACAAAAATGCAGCCGAGGGCATTAAAGTAAAATGTCTGAGGCAGCTGGTGATTGAATGTTGAGTCTGGTCATTCTTTAAAAGCGCACGCAAATGGACAGACTGCTCGTATCGATATTTGTCCTCTGTCACCAAAAATAAGAGAGAGAGAGAGGAGAGAGAGCCCTGAAATCCATCAATAGAAAAATCCATATAACCTCCAACAACACGCCCAGACAGCGTCTGCTACTCAAAGAAGACAGAGATGAGGTTCATCCGGTCCGTCCTCATGACCTGAAACAGGAAGTTCCACTTCAAGGTGTGATCATGTGACTTGGATTAGCCAATAGCACACCTGTGCATCACATCACTTGAGGCGTTGAGCTTCAGAGAAGAGAAAGAGGACTGACATCTGGATAGTCTGGAATGTCGTGGGTTACCCGGATCCGGTTTCAGTTCTCGTAAGTCGTAATTGTTTGAATTCAGATCAAATGTTTTCCTGACATAATATTTCAAGCTGGAAGTGGAGCACATTAAAATGGAAATATGCGGAATTGCAGAAATAAATAGGATAAATTATGTCTTCGAAGATCATCCATTCATCCATCTAATCAATCAGATCCTTGCAAATTAATTGGCAAACACATGATCAGCGTTGCATCTCCCCCAATGACACATATTTGCCTTTGATTCTTTTTAGTTATTGATAAATGTAAATGTAGATTTAAGAATAAAAGACCGGAAGAAGAGAGTCCCTTCTTAAATTAAGAGGGACCGCTGTCCTCGTTTCGCAGGGAGCCACTTCCAGAAGGTCTGTTGGTGTTTTATTGGGATTTATGGAAGCTTTGCTCTCCATGTTCTTGCCAACTCCGCCCTACGGAGCCATAAAACGCACGAGTGAAACGTTTACAGTCCGGTTAGCAATCATTACGGTGACTTTTCCCCTGTTTGCTTTCAGCTTCATGTTTTAAGTACCATAGTGCCTAAATGATCTGCTGCCAGCTTGAGAACTCAGAGCTTCCCGTGGACTAACATGTGGATACTGTTGAAGACCTCCAGGCTCACCATCTCAACTGATTGATTGCGTGCGTCTGAATAATTAATCTCCAAGAGCTGCTGCATGCCGTTTGTGCCTGGAAATAAAGGCTTGCCGAGACGTGATTCTTTTTGCAGCGTGTGGTGGCCGACCTCGTGTCGATCGTCTCGCGTAATGAATCCGTTAAACTGTCTATCAGATCTCTGCTTCCTGCAGCTCAACGTCGTGTCCGAGATCGCGTATCGGTAACGACCAAGAGTCCTAAAGAGCTTTAACGGTGGATGGAAGGAAAGCTGGATGATGGTTTGGACTGGTTTCTATTGGACGTCTGAGGCTCCGGCTGTAAAACAAGGTTGCCATGACGATGACAGATTTTTATTTATTATTTTTTTCAAGAAAACAGCCGAGGACCAAGTATTTTGACATGTGTCAAACAAGCAATATATCTTTGGTACGGTAGTCTGTCTCTCTATGGCAGCAGTCCATGTAAACAAGGAATGGAAAGAAGTTTTGTTGCCAAGCAACTTCGCTGGAACTCATTTATATACAAAGAGGATTAAAAGCAATGACTGTTACTGCAGCCAAAATGCAAATCATCATCGTTTAATTCTGAGCTCACGGTGATAAGAATCACGATTTAGTCATAACTGACATTATGAACACAGAGATGAGGGTGAGCCGTTCGAGCCGCGGTCGCTGGGTCGTCAAAGCGGGGCTACGCGCCATCGATAAGTCGCATCCACCCCGTCGACAGGAAGCGCAAACGTCAATCTGCACAGAAATCTGTGCAGGATCTGTTTGACCTTCCCCGTGGCCACCCGGCTGTGTGCGTGCGTGCGTGCGTGTGCGCGCTCCGGTGCGTGAATCGTGCAGTTTTTTTGTCTTTGTTGTCGACGTTCCGGAACCCGACGGGAGCTCATCCTCCTGTGTTTTACCCATGGCGCCGGTGTGAGCGGGATTGTTGACGGGGGGGGGGAATAACTGGGTTAATTAGGGCCAAAAACCTCATTAGTCAGCACGGGGGGGGGGCGAGATGTAAAGTTTATCGCTTCCTGTTTCCCCACTTTGAGGATGGTTCGAGGGTTGGCTCGCAGACAAGTTGCACACGGATCCTGTTGAAGACATTTTAATGACTTTAATAATGTTTTAATCAAGCCCCCCCCTCACACGCACACACCTCAGCGAGGTGACCGTTACGGCTCTGGCATCCTACACAAAGCGAGCAGATGTTGAAGGGCTGAATGCTCCGCTTTGTCCCGGTCTCCAGTGAAAACGGCTGTTGAAAAGCTCGAGGAAGATTCGGCTTGGGAGTTCCCACATCTCATCAAGCTTACGCCGGAAAACGAACAAGACGGGGTCCAACAGTCGGCAGTCGGGCCCACGCCTCTGGTGGAAGCCTCTTGTCCTTTTGGCACAAGGTTGCAGGTACAGGCTGTGATAGACGGATGAACTAGAAAGACAAAGACGGATCTGCAGAATCATTTGAGAACCCAACGGCGTGGCCCCGTCCCAGTAAATGTTGGATCAGTGTCCGTGATAATCATCTGAAGCGTGACGAGGCGGGTGGCGTGCTGTGATTGGGTGTATTTCTGTTGATGGGACGCTTCCTCTTGATCATTTCTTTGTTCTGTCCCCCTCCACCAGTCGTACTTTAATGAGCAATGCCTTTGCTGCATCATGCCTCAGAAGAAGAAGAAAAGCGTTCCTTTCTGATTGGCTGATTCTCTGAATGAGAAGATGCTGAGTCACCCTGGTTCCGAAACAAAAGTAGACTTTGGCTGAGTTTGAGTTCGTCTAACAAGGCGTGGGAACAAGGAGCCGCTCCGCCATTAATCCGCCGGGTCGAGTCATTACGAGGCATTAAGGCTCGCACACGACCGTCATCACAATCGAGTATTTCTGCAGCTGCACTATTTGAGCAGTGCTTACGGAACACCGCCCGACATTATGAAGGAGGAACGGCGTTAAAATGTTGTCGACTTTGATCCACTTTTGGCCGCGCTGCAATCCGGCGCCCGTTTGTTTAACGCCCTTCTTTCTTTTATCGAACTGGCAGAACATAAAATGGACATTCCAAACAAATATTTCTCTCCCTGCAGAAATAAACTCGAGTGTGTCGTAGGTGTCATTTAAAAAACTAAATTCCCATTTCTGCTGGGTGAACAATACACCCCCGCGCCCCCCCCCCCCCCGATGCAAAAGCCACTGTTTGCACAGAAAATGAGTGTTGGGTCGTTTCTGACCCCTGAGGGTCCTGGAGCATTTCCCGGAACGGGGAAGCTCAGATCATTTTTAATTTCAACTTGAAATTATGCAAACGTCGGCCTGCTGGGAATACACACCGCCGTGTTTTCATAGTCCTTGAGGAGACTGTGAGAACATTAAAGACATAAACATCTACATGGGTAATTGGTGCAAAGCCTGTATTTGCACTCTTGTTGCATGTCTTGCACATTTTTTGCATTCGCCTATTCAGGGAATGCTTGTTGGGAACATCAACCCCCCCTCATCATTTGCACTTTACGCACAATCCCACAGAGAGGACCTCACAGGAACAAACAGAGCTTTCATTTTACATGCTGCCTCGGCTTATCGCCGGCCCACGTTGTGCAAAATCACATTTGAGTGGCTCCGCCGAAACGCCGCGCTCGTCTTCTGCTTGAATTCAAAATGCCTTCTTGTTGCTTCTCCCAATATTGGATTGTTTGAGGGCTCCCTGCCTCGCGGAGGAGAATCTTCAGCACCGCTTGATGAAAAGCAGAGTCTCCATCAGGGTGACATCCTGCCCTTGTAAAGTGAAAATGGCATGTATCTGATATCTGCCTGGCAGCTGATAACAAAGGCTTAGTGGATGGATTTGTTTGGGCGATAATGTGATTACAGGCTTGGAGCAGACCTGTTTGGAAACGGCGAATGCTTCCTGACAGGACTGTCACAACAAGCGCGCAGAAACACGGAGCTTTAAGAGAACGCCAAAAAACGAGGAGAGAGTGGGTTGTTTGAGGAAACGGAAACTAAAGAAAAAGACAAAGGGGCGCCAGAGGATGAAGAAGACAGGAAGTGGGCATCGGCGAGCAGAGGGGGGGGGGCGCGTCTTTCCTGTATCAGCTTTATTTGGGTTGCCGTCTGTTGGATGAGAGAATTAAAGAGCCTTTTAACGGCCCATTTGTGATCTTTATTTTTATATTAGCATTCCAGACACTCCCCTCTGAGGGAGCTCACTGTATGCCCCCCCAGAGCTGAATGGAGGACGGATATCGATAAAGCCCTCGCTCGATTTAATCGAGTAGTCAAAGGAACCGTGCTCCCTTCTGTGTTTTACTTTTAGTACAGCGGCGTTCTGCAGAGCTGCGAGACACGGACGCCGTCTCTTAATGCTGGAACTCGCACTGAGCTGCACTTTAAAGCCTGTCTCACCCAGATTGTGAGTTTAGCGGCGATTACTATCTGGCATCAAGTCCGATCAGATGGAGTTTGGTCGCTGCCGACAGCTGGGAAATTAAAAGTAATACAATTACAATTTGATTTTATTGCAATCGTTTGCTTTCCAAACAAATATGCTTGTCCGTCCCCCCGTTAGATCATAAATGCGATTTTATTTAGTTTTATTACGACTATTAGGACCGGAGAGAACAGCAAGTTGAGCAAATGTTAAAGCAACAGGATGGAAGGAGTTAATTATTCTTTCATCCTGCTTCAGATTTTTGGTTTTCCAGCCAGCCTGTCCGAATCTGGACATTTTCTTTGTTTCTGCACCTTTTCAAATGCTCCTGTTGCAGCAACAAAGAGCTCGCAGGGATTTTAGAACTCTTCTGTCGTCCTCCTCCGCCTGTCAAGAACAAAAAGCACATCTGGCAGAAGCGGAAGGTGTGGGATGTGCAGCCTTCGTTGGAGCCGGTCATTTTCGGCAGGCTGAAATCACAAAAGTGAAAATTCAGCCAAAATAATTAGTCTCAGCGGATTGTGATGTCACAAATTATATTCGTAGCTCCGCCTCTTGTATTTCTGCAGTGAATTATGAGAACAGCCTGGTCTTATTAAATTATTATTGATAACACATCAAACAAGTTGTCTAGAGGCAATTGATTTAATCCGGTCTGTGTCAACATGCATCTTTTAATGAATATTACACTTTAAGGGTGCCATCCAATTTTTAAAGTAAATAGCAGCTATTCCCTCTCTTTTGATGGAGAATTGCCCCATCATGCCGCAATATGAAGCCGCCTCTTTTTCTGGACCCGCAAACCGAAGCTGCTCCACGGTCCCGCTCATGTTTGAACCCACCGACAGCAGACATGGCTGGAAACACGAGGCAAAATCCCACGCCGTCTCGTCCACGGCGGCGAGCGACCTCAGCCTGAGGCGAGACGTTCAGCGTGTGGGCTTCAACCCAGTTCAGATCAAAGCGTCAACAGGAACTCCAGAATCAAAGCTTCATTCGTCACCCGCTCCCACCTTCTCCTTTCCGGGGAGGGGGGGGGGGGGAGCGCGGAGATGCTCCTCCCAGCTGGCGCTCCCGCCTCTGGTCTGTCACGTCGCCTGAGATGAACGATTCTTGGAACCCACACGTGCGCACGCCCACACACAGGCGGGTCATATCGCTGAGTTAACTTGACAGATTGTCATCAGAATTCTGTAATGGGACTCAAACCCCTACCACACCCACGCACACACACTTCAAAGGAGTGTGTCACCATCGGGGAGATGATTGACGGGACTGGAGAGGGTGATGTAGACTAATGCGAGCCCTGGATAAGACTCTGAGCCGTATGCCGTCTGTCGACGCACAGTAACCGAGCCGACTGGAAAAGGTTACCGAGCGAGCATCCCCTTCCTTCATCCTTCATCCTTCATCCCACAATCCTTAATAGATCCGGTTCAGTACGAGGAGAGGGATGAAATCGAAAATTAGAGGCTTTGGGGATTTGAAGATGTGCAAACACACAAACAAAAAGGGAGGACACGTTCTGTAAAAGTTTTCCATTTTTTAAATTTGGAAATCCAAAACTTTGTTTTAACAGGAATGGGCGACATGTTGCATCACGGCACACCGCGATCCGTCGAAATGACATCACCAACCCTTTCCTGGGAGAGAAGAGAAACCGAAATGTATTACTGAGCAGCATTTCATTTATTTTTGCAGCTCATTGTGCATTTTTGAAAACGATTGTCCGTCATGCTTGATCTCTTAAGGGCTGGAGCACAAATATCGCATCTCATCATTAGACTCTAATGCAGTAATTTGTACGGATTGAGTCCCACTCATCTGCTGTGCTATTTGTGAGAGCGATTGTGTGTCCGGGCTGCAGCCGTCCCGGATTAGATGAATCATAACGAGAGTTTTTACACGCTGCAGCATCACTAATTATAATATAATTATAATCCATAGTTTCAGAGATGAATCTAGAAACGCTGACACATTATTTTGAAATGAACCATTTGGTGCAATGAAAATATTTTCTGTTTTTTACCCTCCTGTTATCCTTGGAGTCGATTTGACCCCAAGCTGTTTTATTTTAAGTGTAAAACGCTCTCTGGTTTAATAAATAGCAAATACAAATACTCTGCTATAAAAGTGCTAAATTCAAAGTTCATATTATCAACATTTGGTGCCAAAAGACTAATCGTGATGTTTTACTTTTACACGAGAGCCTCTGTCGTTTCCTGCTGCAGATTGTGCTCATTTTAATATTTATATTATAGTCTTGGTTAAAAGCAGCCTGAAGGATGTAGTCCAGCATAAATTACATATAATTAAACACCTATGACTGTATCTCTAATGTTCTGCAGCAGCTCGGTTCATTTAGTGGCTTTGTTTCCACCGTAGTGAAGATCAAACGGTTCAAAGGGCTCCATGATTCTCCTCTCGTTGTTCCTTCACTTCCTGTTTCAATCCTAAAGATGGATGTTCCTCTCCTCCAGACCAGATGTGTCTCCATCTTCACATCTTAAATGGAGCGTCTGCTCCAGAAGGCAGGCTTTGTAGGCAGATTGAGCTCAAGGATAAAATGCGTTGGTAATATTTACGGAGAGCAGGCGGGTTAAACTTCTAGCATCGTTTATGCACTGAAATTGCTGCTTTTATTGTGTCAGATTCATTTAACTGAAAGCATAAACTACTCGATGCATGTTTCTCTCTGAAGGGAGCTTCTAAGGTTTCCTTGTCCGTTCCTGTCTGTAAGTCTTGACGTGGGCGTTTCTGTTTATCCTCATTTGCATATTTCTGCTCTTTTTCAGGAATTCCGGGGGAGTTGAGGTGATGCAGGTCCCCCGGTCATCCCAGTGGAGGAGCCAGCTAATGACGAGCTGCTGAACACCCCCCTCCCCCTCTCCCCGCCCTCGCCATCGTCACCCTCATCCATCCCTCGCTCCTTCCATCTCTGATGGCTCTATGGGGCGTTGTCGGCCTCAGCCTTCACTGCTGGGTGTGTTTACGGTGTGCAGTAATAGCAGCGGCAGCAACATCCAGCCTCCCCAATGACAAGCCTGGGGGCCCCCTGGACTGGCTCCTGTCTGATAAAGGGCCTTTCCACCACTCTCCAGAGTACGTCGACTTTGTGGAGAAGAACCGGCAGGGCTTCTCCACCAGATATAAGATATACAGGTGAAGTGAGACTGCATACATTACCGCTAAATCCATCGCATCTATTTTATGCATGACAAATCCGCCTGAGGCCAACGCAAACATTCTGCAGGATTGTCCTTTGAAAGATCATCCGTGTGTAAATATATGCCGCGTTCATAATGCGACTGCGTTCATGTGTTTGCAGATTTTTATTAATGCAACCCCTCAATGTCACCGTTTTTTGCCCTCTGAGGCAGCCTGCGAGCAAAAGCGATCAGGAATCTGCTTGCAGGTAATTTAGAGGAAGCAAAGTTAGGCTGTTGATTTTTTTAAATTGTCAAACGTCAGTGTCCGGCACACGATTCATGTTTGAGTAGAGATTGGTAATATTAGCAAATCTGAGAGTCGCTCTTGTTTGTACAACCAAAAAACAATTGAACGTTCAGAAAATGTCGAATCGTGCAAATAAATGGGAATTTGTTTAAACAGTTTTGCGCCTGTGGAATTAGCTTAGCGTGAAATGTGGAAATGGTGAAACCAGGCCGGCGTAGCACGGTTTAACCCTCCAGAGCTCCAGTTCAAATGCAGTTAGCAGAGCCACCCTTCTTGTAGCTCCTGCATGAATTCTGCTTTGTAGCAGGTAATGATGGAAAATGTTTGCTAGCTTAGCAACTCCCTGGTCTCACCTTCATAAAGGAGCTGCATTCGTTCTCTTTTCCTGCTGCAGAACTCTTAACTTATAAATGTCAAGAATCTTTCTGCAGGCATGACCGATGCGCTGAGTATACCAAAACTATGAATTACACTTTGTAACTTTGAAAAATTGCCCTGATGCTGCGATGCCATTACAGCTGTTAGTCACAGCCACTAGAATAATGAATCAACTACAGCGCGAGCGTTGCTTCCGTTGTCTGCATGTTTACAACATGTCGGCCCGAGGAAGCGATTGCACGAGCTCAAGATTCCTCCTCAGCTGGTGGGAGAGAGAGGGAGAGAGAGAATGCACGTTCCATTAATACGGGACGTAATCCTATGGGTGCAACGAAGCAGTCACGTTGCTCACGATAATAAGAGGGGTGAGCTTCATATGTCCTGCCCGAACGTGCATCTACTGGGATGTGAGGTCATTCCATGGCTGCTTTAACGCGGCTGTGACGAGGCAATCTGAGCATATACCGCTGCACCATTCCGAGCTGTTCCCCGTTAGGCATAGAAGAGAACATGCAGCCCAAATAGCACGTCCTGTGCATGTGCACATAGCAGGTGATACGTGCTGCATGAATGTTCGTGGGCCAGGCTGCATTATATCCCGTGTTCCCACTCAGAGGAGGTCTCGCGTCACCATACGAACAGCCGGGGATGTAATTCATGCAGGCCGTCGTCTGGCCGCATATCACATTCTGTCTCCTTCCAAAGCCCTGAGGGAGCCGCCCGATCAGGTAGTCCGGAATATGTTGATTAGTGCTGGAAAAGTGATTTGTCATGACAGCAGCACGGTGCGAGGCGTGGGCATGACACCAAATCAGAGAGGGAATGTGTCGTGAATCATAGCCTTCGTCATTTAGGGGGATGTTGTCCAGCTTCCTGGAATCAGACAGGACGGCCTTCCAGACATCCGTGGATCGGCGCTCGAGGCTTTATCGCCGTGGCGAGCCGTTGCTGCATCGGAGCGTTTTAATAGCCCGTTCTCTGGCAAAAGGCGGCGATCCTCTGGAGCCGACCTGAATGGGTGGCGAGATTAATAGTCTTATCATGTGGCCAAGTGATTAGTGAGCTCTTAGTGCTTATTACTCTGCATTATCACCGTCTCCCGCGAGGCGCTTCTGTCAGCTGCAAGGCTGCGTTTGAGGCTCTCTAGATTACCACGTCGTGGCATTGATTAATAATCCTGATATTCAAAGGAAAATACAAACAAAAACAAACCCACAGTGTAAATATCCTGTAAATCGTCCTCGATTGGAATCCGCTTGGATTCAGTCCAGACTGATTTGAAGGAATCCAAAGAAAACGGATGTAAATTAGCTTGGATATTATCCTGTGACTTTCTCAATAAATTGGCAACTGCATCGTTAGCAGGCGCGCTAAGTAGCAGATTATGTGGAATATTTGTTTTTGCAACGTTGACTTTGGAAAACATCCAGCTGCTTGATCAGTTTATTTTGTGTTCTATCGCTGCTAAACTAATTTACAAGGATCCTCAGAGATTAAACCTGCATTTAAATGTTTGGAATCTAAAGGAGGGATGATAATAAAGCAAATATATTAAGAAAAGGATGAGCAAATTATCACTTGCCTCTATTTGTTTCGAGCCTTAACAGCTTTAGAAATGTTTTCTTGTTTCTAAGCATCATTTCAATAAATTCTGGACGTGCATTCAGGCAATCATCCCTGCTGAGAGCTCGGCTGCTGAAGTGGTGACGACGCAGATGTCAAAAAAAAAATCATTGACTGTAGTAATTATTTGATCGTTAAAGTGAAGGACACCCCGTTGGTTTAAGGACGAGTAAATTACAAACACATAAGCCATTTAAACAAAGAAACGCTGATCTTAGAGTTCTTTATTTTCCAGAGCGGCGTGTGAAGGTTTTTAATTCGACAAACAGAAACGCACGCCTTCGTAGAAGAAGAGCCTCTTCACACCTGAGCATCCCTGTGATTGATTATGCTAGCATGCGAGCATTCAGACAGTTCAACAAATAAACGTACAGACTCTTGATCTTACTAATCTTGCACATTCTTGTGGAGATGGAAAATGTTTAAACACACTAAGCTAAATCAGCAGCCGTTTCTCATAGGACAGATGAATCCTCAGGTTGTGTTTATAAAAGGATCAAGTTTGGCAGTCCGTGTTTGAGAGGGAGGTGCATCCCTTCAAATCAGGGGAATGGAAAGTGATGGAATTTGTTTTCCGGATTTCCACTAAGTTCTTTTTTTTGATGCAGAAGAAAGGATGACCATGCAGGGTTTGAACGGCGTCTCTGTGAAGACGAGCCGCTCAATGTCCCGCCTCATCCTTTGTCGTTTGTGGATGGGTGAGTGTGTTTTCAGCCGCGGCTGAAGACAGGTGGCGAAGGAGGAAAGCCCACATTGTGTTTGCATTGGAAGGGAACGCTGCCAGGGGAAAGCTGCCATATTCCCGGTGGGGGGGGGGGGGGGGGGCAGCAGTGTTAACGCCTTTGCAGCATATTGCATTTGGAGAATGCGTGTGATTATTTTATGGGATAATAAATGGTATTTGACTATGGGAAATTCACTAGGCTGATTAAATGTAATGAAACTGCTTGGCATTCGGCTGAACGCCAGCGGGGGGAGGCAGAAATATGAGACGCGCAGGGGTGGGATCGGGATTTGGAATGACTAATTAGGCAAAAGTAGGAACAGCGCTATGTAATTACAGGTATCACATTTTAAATCCCCATTTGAGTATCATCAGTTACATGAATCCAGAAATTATGTGTGTAAGAAACGATTGTTCTTCTGAAGCGAGGAGGGCGACTGGAGCGCGACTCCAAAGCGGTTTCATGTTTCGGGAAACTTGCTACACTCGAGCTGAATGTTCAGGGTCTTTATTTGGGGCTCGGCCAACGATGATGGAAGGAACTGCCTTCCTTGTGCATCCCTTTCTTTCCACGGAGCGTCTGGAGAACCAGCGCTCTGGAACTCGAGAGACACACAGCGTCCCATTTGAAGAGGTCATTTATTTGTACGGCATGAAATAAGGCAAAGATTAATAGCCCCGCGGTGCATCAGAGGAGGGGGGAGGGGGGGGTTAGTCACAGGCTTTGTTTGTATACTGCAGTGTCGGCAAAAAGGTCAGCAGGTACCATATATCCATTTAGCATCATTACGCATGCTTCACACGTGGCATGCAGTGCTTGATGTTTTTTTAAATCAGCATCCTGTGGTTATGGAATGGGAATGAAACATTCCCATCTTGCATCATTCAAACATCTGGGCGTCAGAACGTTCCTCATTAATTCTAGTTTAAAGTGATATATTCCCTCTCAAAAGGCCACGCTCCCTCCATCCGTCAGCAGCAGGCAAGGTTGTTCAACTCCCTTCCAGATTACAGCAGTCAGATTTAATAATCTTAGATGAGACGTAACAAAAAATTCCAGCAATTAAAAAAACCCACAACATATTTTCGATGATTAATCATGTCTTTACGTCTACATGTCCATGTTCGTTTTGATTTCGGCCAAGCATCGGGTTGTAGAGTGGGAATAAAAAGTTTCGGCGTGAGGATCAGTTTTCCTCTTTCCTCCTCCTGAGTGTGATTCCGGAGGCAAATTGGTGACGTCGCCACGCGGACTGCGAAAACTGTCACGCTCCTCCAGCCGCCTGGAGAAATCTCAAAGTAATCACAGCTGATCTGTTGTAATTACGGAGAGATATCTGTCGGCAGATCCAGAAACGACGCTTAATGCATGCAGATTTACGGCGGAGGCAAAGCGTTCGCTAAATGAAATCTCACACAGCCGAGTTGTACTGCTTTTAAACATCAAGCAGAATTCTCACCTTCAAAGTCTTCCTTTTTAAGTACATATTTAATTCTTCCTAGTTATGCTGAAATAGGTTATTTCTCTCTAGGAGGGCTGTCTCTTTAGTTAATTCTCCATATTATTTAAGTTTTAAATAAAACAAGTCTGCCTTTCATAGTTGGTGAAGCAGCAGATGCACCCCTTTGCTCCTCTGATGTATTTTCTCCAGGTGAAATTTTATTTGGCAAAAAAACCCATCCAGAGGGTTTATTTGTTCTTTACGCCTCATGAAAGGTTATTAAACCGCTTCTCTCTAAAACATAATAAAAATGAAGCATATAGTTGGTTAATAACTGAAGTGACTTAAAACAAGCTGATGCACATTTTATTCTGGAGGGGGAAAAAATATAGTAAAAGAGAGAGGTCAAAACACGTGTTGCATAATGTATGTGAGAAAACCGAATTTAACCTCCCGAGTCTATTTTCCATTCTTGGAGGTCAAGACCTTTTCTTTTGGGTCTTGGCCAGACTGAATTCAGAAAAGAAGGTGTGAAGTGAGACGCATGGGTGCTTTGAAATGATCTCCTCTTTTCTGAGATATTTCATTTTGCTCTCAACATGTGCGTGAAATGAGTTTCCAATGGGCCCCAGATGCAGAGGATTCTTAGATCCGCCCCTGCCTGCTAGTTGATGTATGAAATTGAAAGAAAGCACAAAGTCTATTTATGTAGATTCTGTGTCACAATCCTGTCAAATGCTTCCTCGGTCGTCCAATTACAGGTGTTCAATTTTCCATTTTCTGAACACATTGAGGACTTTCTCTTCCGCCTTTGCTCTGAAGATGGAAATGAAATGTAAATGAGCTTCAGATTCAGATTCTCCTCTTCCCTGTAAAGTCAAACCTTGATGTTACATTTCCGATCTCTGCGCCGCCTCGATCGAAGGAAGTTGGCCCGTCGGTTCTTTTTCCAAATTTGTTTGGACGCCGACTTTAGCCTCACCTGCCCGGGGCAAGAAAAAACACTTTCATCTGAATCTCACTTTGGGAGGGGCTGTTCTAAACAGCTGGGCATTGCAGTTTGTCACGACTAGCGCTGGCAGCTCTACCGGAAGCCTCTTTGTCCGGTGCCATCAGATTTATCACACACATCCATGGTTTCCTCTGATTTGTCGTTTTTACATCCCTCCAGACTCTGAGTGTGTCCCAAAGAGTCCCTCGTTCCAAAATCAATCCGGTTTCTGCAGACCTATAAAATAAACTAGATTTGACCAGCATGGCTGCAGCTCAAGAGGCGGCGCCGTCCAGTCAGCAGTTTGGTCTCAGACCTCTGCTGTCTGCGTGTCAGTTTATTCCTGCCGGAGATGCTGAGCGTTTAATCACCCGCCCCTGATGAGAGAGCTTCGACCATCTGCAGTTACCGCTAGACGCACGTCGACCTGTACTTGAGGGCCAATCAGCAGACGCTATAAAACGCTACCATGACAACCACGATTACCAAGCCGCTTATTTCCAGCTCGGTAGATCCGCTGGCTGAGCGGCTGCCTTTGTTACGTACTCCTATCGCTTCATTATTCCGTCCTGCTGTGTATTAATTATCAAAGTGAGCTGCACAAATGTGTAACACTAATTTGGATGTTGGCTGTCGACGAGCCAACATTGAGCATCGGCTGGCAGCGGCTGTCAGTCAGAGCAGCCGGTACCGCACGGAGGCAATGAGATGCAGCAGGGCGTCGTGGTGTGAGGATGTGCTTGAGCTTGGTCCCGCCTTGTTCTGCAGGTACCCACTGATTTTAGTTTAATCTCTCATTCCACGCCTTCAGTGATTACTTCTGCCCTCTCAGATCTCTGCAGACATTATTTTCTCAGCTAAAAACTAAAATTGGCTATTTTCCGCCACCTCACTCATCCTGGCTGGAGAGTGGCGTCAGAGGGCGCCAATTAACTTTTGTCATCCGGATTGGTTGTCGGAATCGTTCAAAGAAGTGAGGAAAGGGCCGCTTTCATGATCGCGGCGTCTCCGTTATTCTTCCAGAATCTCAAATGCAGACTTGGCTCCCCCGCTTCTCGGATGACTTGTTTGACTTTGCAGAGGTATTCAAATGAGGCACGAGCCATGCACATTATTCTGAGCCGAAAATTTGCACTTTCTTTTTGCCAAACTGAACACACAGAAGTCTAAAGTCAATTCATAGCATGCTCTTTGAGGGCAGATCTGCTGCTTTAGGAATAGACGAGAGCATCTGAAGGACGCTTCACATGGAAATATTTGACTAAACACCTTCAACTTTTTTATGGTGGAGTAACTTTTTGTTTGTCAGAGCGCTGCCAAATTCACTACGAGGTCAAAGAGCTGCACTGCTGGCAAACGTTCTGCACGAGATGCTGCACAAGGCCAGGTGGTTGTCGGTCGATTTCAGATTCATATGCTTTGGCTTGTTGGAGTTTTGCCCTGGCTCAGCTTTTTTACGCTGCCTTTCACTTACAGATCTGTTTATTTCCTCCTCATGATGGGTACGTGGGATCGGGAGGAATAAAAAACATTACCTCAACAGAAATATATTTAATGGAAACTCCAGCATCCTGCTGCTGGGACTCGTTCTCGTCGCGTTCTCGCGTTTGACGCTAGAATTATTAGCTGTCAAAGCGAAACGGTCTTGTAGCAACATTTTTATCACTCTTTTTTTTCCCTTTCTTTCAGCCACTTTGTTTCCCGTTCATTACTGAACGCATTGAGATTTGAGCAATGGGACTTTTCCTCCAACCTCCTTGCACTTTGCTCCTTTAAAATGATGGCGGCTGTTAAATGCAGCATCCGTCAGCCGTGCGGGGCGAGCGGGGGCCAGTGTCCCAGGTGACGGCAGTGATTTCAATGGATGCTCCTTCCTTTGTCTTCTCGGAGGCGTCCTCTTTGCTTGAACTTTTCAGTCAGTGTTGCAATGATGTCACGAATCAAACGGCATTTATCCATGTTGCAAAACCCGCTTTAGGCATATTTCCTGCTTATAGTACTGCTGTTTTTTTAAAATGAAATGTTAATTGCTATGAGCTCTGTTCTATCGTCGCTCTCGTGATCTCTTCCAGGGAGTTCGGGCGATGGAAAGTCAACAACTTGGCGGTGGAGAGGAGAGATTTCTTGGCGTCTCCGATGCCTCTGACCCCAGAGTTCATCAGGAACATTCGACTCCTGGGCCGGAGACCCACCACCCAGATGATTGCTGACAACCTCATCAGGAAGTATGGGACTCACTTCCTGTTGTCAGCCACACTGGGAGGTAAACACCTTCAACAGTGACACTCGTCAGCCTTTGTTTGAGCGACCAGCTGGTGAGCATAGCGTCCATCATAGAGCTGATAAGCCTGTTAGCATTCAGCTTGAACATAAGGAGGACTAGGAGAGCTGCGTTTTGTTCTCGGCCCTGTTCCCTTGAGCTGCGTTGCTACTCGGGGAAAAGAGGAGCACTTTCCACAGCTTTCCTGCTCCTACTTCTTGAACAATAAAAGCGCTAAGTGAATGAAAATCCATCGGATTCAGCGGAGAGATTGAGAAATGCAGGAAAACTAGCGATGGCGCTACTTGTGTCTCATAACGGCACCGCCAGCGCAAAACGCTCTCCAAGATGTATGAATACATATAACAGCCTGCGAGCTGCCCACCCGCCGCGCCCTTCTCCTGGTGCATCGCGGTTGTTTCTTCTGTGGTGTGGCGAGCATTAGTTGCCCTCTGAGTGAGGAATGAAGAAGATGATAAACTAATTGAAGAAGGCAGAGAGGCTCGGGGGAGTCTCGCAATGCGGATTCGGTTTTACAGAGCAACACTTGTCAATTACTTTCCACCTGCCCGGTAGCTTGGAGGCGGCTGCATAGCTGCCCGACGAGCTGCCTGATCTGATGCATCCTCTCTGGACCGCGGCCAGCACTTAGCGGTATGAAGAGAGGAGAATGAGGAGTTTGTGTTGGACCGCTTCCAGAGACATGCCGGCCCGGCTCTGAATGGATTGCCTCCGTGTTCGGAAACATATGGACTTAATGAAATGAATACATAGATTGTCATATGAAGATGGTGCCCTTCAGCAGCGGGCGGGGAGGCGGGTGGGGGGGCAGAAAAATGGCCCTGAAGCATTAACGGTGCATTACAGTGAGAAATATCGCGGTGACACTCGAGCACGCTTCCCCGCCGGCTGCTGCGATCGCCGACGACGAAGCGTGGCGGCCGTGGCCTCTCTTAATCGTGGTCAAGCCTCTCTTGGCCTCAGAGGCTGGAGCGTTTTCTAACTGGAATTAGAAAAATAATGCTCATGCAATAAAGATGTATGATGAAAGTTTCAAGGAAGCACAATGTCGAAAGAGGCAAATCCTCGCTTCAGAGCTATGACGCCGTTCAACGTTTGCGGTATGAAGATGGTGACCTTGTGGAGAAGTTCAGCCTGTTCCTCCGCTTTACTGTACCAACACATTTAAGTCGTCCTTTTTTTTGTTGAAGTTGTTTTTGTATCACTGCCGGTAAATCTCTGGCACAGGTGGCGAACTCTCCACTCATTCTCTATTTATTGAGTTCTTCAAAATTGTCGAAATTACCAAGCAATGTTGTCAAAACTGGGAAAACCAGACCTGGTAATCAAAATGTCATGAACTCTGTCCCGGTCGCCTCATCGAATGTTCAGCCAAAGAGGCTTTTTGAATGATTTTGTACACAAAAGGAGATGCGCCGACACCTCTCTGCTGGCAAAGGTTACGCAGTCATCCATGATTCACAAGAGAGACTGTACTTCCAGAGTGATGTCCGAACCCCGTCGCTCTTTGTATTGCTGTCGGCAATTGCCAATAAGACCTTCTGGCTCTGTGCAGGAGAAGAAGCCTTAACGATATTTGTGGACAAGAGGAAGCTGAGTAAGAAGGCAGAGGTGAGCGATTACTCCAGCAACTCCTCCACTGTGTCTCTGGAAGCTCTGCACCAGCTGGCCGCCTCCTACTTCATCGACAGGGAGAGCACGCTACGCAAGCTGCACCACATCCAGATTGCCTCCACCGCCATCAAGGTAAAAATCCTCCTTCCTCTAGTCTCCGGGTTGCATTTTCATTAGTACGCTAATAAACACGAGCTCGACCAAAGGTTTGAGGAGTCATTTACCCCGTGCTGTCAGAAAACGGCTTTCCCCCCAGACGAGTTCCACCGGAACCCTCGGTTTCATCAAAGCTCAATCCTCTGACTGCATTGTGTTCAGGGAGGGTGGGGTAGTCTTTTGCACCAAAGGTGGGCACATTAGAGGTGCAGAGGCAGATTCCTCTCTGCGTCTGGCTTTCTTGGGAACGAGTCTTTGTTTCTGCATCTACAGAGAGGAAGACTCTTTCACCCTCCAAACGTTGGAGTGTAACTGAAAGGTAGGAGGCGGAAGCAGGAGGTGCTCGCCTCCATCGCTGGGAGAATGCAAGTCGGAGGAGCTGCAGATTCCTGCTTGTTCCTGCGTCCTCTACTCGGGGCGTTGGCCCCCACAGCAGGGAGAAGCAACTAAGCACTCCTGTGCATACCCTTTGAAATAGAGCAGCGAGCGAGAGCAGGTACCCTGCGGTCTACATGCAAAGTGGAAAGAACAAACGAGTACTGTTGTAAAGAGGGAAGTCCTATCCACGGAGCGGCCTGGGATCCGACCGCCGGTCGTAGAGTATCTGGGATAACTTGTAGCATTATTTTTTTTAACCCCCGACTGACTGAAGCCTAATTCACCAGCCTCTCTGCTTCCACTTTTCAGTCTTTTTGAGCTTGTCATTTTAGTTTTGAAGCCCATAAGCACTGAGTGTGGTTCCATTTCATCGCTCCTGTTAGACAGCTGCAGGGAAACCCGTTTCCGCTGAACAGCTGTCCGTCAAGCTGTGATCAAAGATCAGACAATCACTCGAAAGTGATTGTGAAGACGGGGACTTTTCTACCTCTGTACTTTCACTCGGTGAAATTCCGTCAGAAGTCAGAATCTCTCTGAAGGAACATCCTTATCAGAACCACACGGCTTCACACAATCAGTCAGATCTGTTAGCCGCTAAAGCAGCTTCCCTGGAACAGCGGAGGTTAGAGGTCTTGCTCGAGGGCACATCAGCGGTGGTAATGAGAAAACGGCCGAGCCCTCCATGCCCCCCCAAAGAGATTTGTTCTGCTGATCAGGAGATTAAAGCCGGCAACCTCCTGGTGACATGCTCAGTTCTTCAGCCTTCAGGTCGCTGCTGAAAGCAGATCTTCAATGTATTAAACAGAGAAATCACTTTGGAAACTCAAATCTTATGGTTTCTGATTTAGCTCCAATGCAATGACTTGTGCACCAATGCTTGTTGTTCATACGCCGCATGTTGACCCGATCAGGATCATTCGCATCACTTTCCTGCTCGAATACCGGAAATATCTGGACTAAAAGTTTCCACCGTAAAATAAGATGAGGAAGATCTAGAGCAGGAAAGCGCCGAGAAGCATCCGCCTCATTCCCTCATGAAGACGTCTGCCAAGATACAGGTGGTCAATAATGTCCTATTAAGCACGTGTAATATTCCAGGATGCGGCGACAGTGAAGAGCAGCTGCTGTGCGGAGCGGAAATTGAATGCTGTGCTCATCAGTCGGTGCTTTCTCATATGGCTTATCGTATGGCCAATCAAATAATTCCTTACACGGATTCAATATTCTCATGCCGTGAAAGCTGGGATTCTATCTCATTTCCTCAGGATTAAAATCCCTCATGAGGGAACCAAGGGATTTATAATGTTATATAAATGTTATAGCCGGAGAATTGCACTTGGATTGTCATCATTTTCCTTTTCCCGTCCACAGAGGGGTATTTATTCACACACTCGCGGAACCCTTTCTTCTCCATTAGGCCTTTTCATTACAGAAGCCCACGCTGCGGTTTCACTTCCCAGCAGCGCCGGCCTCGTATGAGTTCCCGAGCCTTTCATCCGGATATGATTGTGTTACTGATCGACTGACCCTCATTGTCTCGCCTCATCCGTCTGTCAATTTACCTCAACTGTCCTCCGACAAGCCTGACCGAGACAAATCCACCAGCAAAATACGGTGTCCCGCAACCGCAAAGGGAGAAAAATGAGAATGGGTTACATGCTCCTGTTTGGTGTGTGTGTGTGTGTGTGTGTGTGTGTGTGTGTGTGCGTGCGCGTGTCCGGGAGGAAATAGGAAAGCGGTGAAATTCGATCTCCACTTGCAAATGAAGTTAAAAAGGGATGTTGTGCGGGAGATGCTTTGTGGCGAAGGTCAATCGAAACGTCTTCAATCAGTGACCGGCCCAAAAAAAAAAAACGTTTTAGCGTACTTGCAGGAAAGATACAAATATTGCAGCGAAGTCCTCTTGGAGCAATTCATGGACTCATCTGTGTTTCCTGCCTCTATAATCATATGTAATTTAAACGTGCACACCTTAAACCTGTATATTATGTATAGAAATAGAAAACACACTTGTTCTAACGCTGAAGTAACAATCAATGTTTTTGTATTTGTTGTTACCCAGGTGACGGAGACTCGCACAGGTCCTCTTGGATGCAGTAACTATGACAACCTTGACTCTGTCAGCTCTGTGCTGGTTCAGAGCCCTGAAAATAAAGTCCAACTGCAAGGTTGGCCTTCTTTTCTAATTACCTTTTGCATTTATAACCGATGCGCCGGGCAGATGCTGCACACGAATATATCGCTTTATGGGTTATACCAGTCATCAGCTCACTGGCCGTGATATCGCCACTGCGCTTTTACTATCCGCCGTTTAATGACGACACTAAAGCCAGGCTTCTTTTAAAGGCTTGCAGCTGATCCTTCCAGACTACTTGAGAGAAAGCTTTGTCCACGCTGCTCTCAGCTACATCGCCTGTAACGGGGAGGGCGAATTCGGCTGCAAGGACAACGACTGCTGGTGCGACTGTGACGCCAGGTTCCCGGAATGCAACTGCCCTTATATGGATATCCAAGCTATGGAGGAGAGCCTGGGGAGGATCACGGAGACATGGGGGATCCTCTATAAGGAGTTTGAGGAATCAGGTAGCACAGCCTCACACTCGGTTCCCAGCGCATGCCTCGTCTTCATCAAAGTAATCGGACCTCATAAATCCATGTGAGGAGTGAGGAAGCTTTATCCGATGAATCTGTTGGGATTAAACATTCCTCCCTCTTCTGTGATTGGCAGGCTGAGCTATAATAGCTGGTTCTGGTGCAGTAACTACGTAAAGCAAATTAACAAGGAGGCAGGATTGAAAAAAAAACACTCCACAGCGTTTGGCTCAGGTAGTTTACAATATGTCTGGAGCAGATTAATCAGCTATAAAAGCCATTTATATTGAGTCTGGCTTTTTACATCACCAGGGAAAGCGTTTGAGAGGAAGAGCCAACCATAATGTTTGGTTATTACCGCAGCGCTCGGTCACGCTGCCTCGGTGATTATTGCTCAGGTGAAATCAAAGCAGATGCATTTTTACACTCTTCTGGTTCGGCTGAAATATCCCTAAGTGCAATTACTTCCAAAGTTTCTGTTTTAATAGCCGAGTGTGAGTGGAGGGCGGCTGCACGCCCGGAATGCCGATGACCGCCGGCGTCATGAGCGTGTCCTTCAGCCAGGAATGTCACAGATCCCAGGCATGGGGGGGGGGGGGGGGGCAGGAAGTGTTCTAACCAATGATAGAGAGGGTTCAAGAGGCGACTCCTTCCGAGAAACAACTCTGCTGCTCGCCTGTGATTATAGAAAGCGGCTTTTAATTCAACAACGAGATTATGAGGTTACACATCTGATGGGCCAACCGAACCTAATGTTCCTAACGTGCATGTTTTAACGGTGGGAGGAAACCAAGGGGAGCCCAGCTGGGACTCAAACTCATGACCTTGTTGCTGTGAGACGACAGCGCTAGCTGCAACGGTGCTGCCGAGGCGATCTAATCTATCTGAGATCCAGTTTTAACTCCTAACAGGATGTTTGTTTTTACAACTCGCCGTAACTCACACTTCATTTGCAGCTTTTATATCCAGACTGAATGGAATTAATTGATTTTATGTGCAGGGAAATGGATGATTCAAGTTTATGATCATGGCGAATAGAAATTGAAATAAAAACATACATCCGCCAAGGCTGAACAGTCTTAGATTCACGTGACCCGAAGCCGATCTGTCTCCACGGTAAAACGTCGAAATCCTTTGCCGCTGATATTTCTAAAAACCACAGCAATAACTCTCTTATCTCAGCTGCACAATGGTGTCTTCTCGCACTATTCGTCACTGCACAGCAGCTAAATAGAAATAAAAATCTCTCCCCGGAACACATCAGATAGAGAACACACACTCCCAGCTCTCAACGCCAAAGGCGCGGGGGCTGGCGACTCCTGCGACGCTCGTGAAAAGCGCTAAAACGGACTCCCGGATCTGCCAACCGAGGAAGACACAACTGGTGCGCCATCTGCATTTTATGGTGTCCCACAATTCAGTGCGTGCAGGCCAGCTATTTAATAGAGCAGTGAGGTGATGCTTGTCGAATCATAAAGTATTTACAAAGCATTTGGCTGCAAGTGGGAAACTTGTCCGGTATGTCCGACAATTAATCAGAAATCAGGGCGTGGCTATCAATATCTATGGTGATACGTAATGCTGGACGCGGTACCTCGGAGACTCTGGATGCTGACCATCGGCCTTTGTGTGTTGCAGATGAATTCAAGGCGTTCTATGCAAGGCTGCCCCAGAGCTACTTCCTGAACGTGTCCACCATCCAACACCTGTGGTCCTCGGACAACGTGTTCCAGTGGCGATACGAGCAGCTGGAGAACAGCATGCGGCTCCTCTCCCGGAGAGCTCAGAGAGTCATCTTCAAGCTTTTCAGCCTCAGTAAAAGATGCTACCGACAGCCCCAAGTCCACATGCCGAGGGAACGGTGAGCGCTCCTAATAATAAGACGCAGGGCACGGAATTCTTTCCCCCTCGCTCGGCGGCAGTTCTTGGGAGCACCTGTGATGTTCTCCCTCAGCTGGTGCCAGTCGGCCTGGATGGGAGGTGATACGAGGAGGCTTTTAACGAGGAGATCTGCTCCTCCACTGAGCTTTCGGTTTAGCGAGCGTCTTCAGAGATCGTCGTCCACCAGATGGTGATTCAGAAAATATGGGCTCTTTATTTTTGGATTGCCTTTCACAAACAGAAATTTTCTCCCGCGGGCAGTTTCTAAATTTTAGCCTGGTGAAAAACAAAATTCAACTCCCATCGGATTGATCGGCAGCAGCCATTTCCAGCCAGACAGCGTCCTGATTGGCCAAGCCTCTGCAGCAATGGCCGCGATGCTAAATACATGACTCAACTGGCAGATGAATCCATACAGAGCACTCGGCTCCATGTCCAGTCTCTCCCACTCTCCCGGTTCCTTCTGCACACCCTCGCCTTATTCGCTCCATCACATCGCCAAAGAACCCATTAATCACCGATTTGTGCAGCTGATACTCCCGCCCACTTGCCAAGCAAAGAACTCGGCGTCATCGCCCTCACCCAAGCAGCGTTTATCTACGTTATTACTGTCATTTTCCGTCTTCACAGCAAACCTCCAGCGTCCGTGGAGAGACACAGAATAGCGTGTTTGTCTGGGAGAGAAACGGAAGCGCTGGAAAACCCACTCACTTTCTTTCACATCCTGTTTGAGGCACTTTCGATAGATGAGGGATCTGCGATTGATTTTGCTTCCCGGGGCCTATACTTTTCCTCTGGGTCGACAATTACGTGGGGATAAGCGAGTCAAAGCGGCAGTCGGCGCCGCTTTTATTTGGCGGCTCATGATAAGACCGAACAGTTCTTTGTGCTAAAAGTTTTTGCACATTTCCATTCAATGATATTTCCATTATTTCTGCTTTGAAGTATTGGAAACTTTCGTGCCACCCGTTTCACCTTTAACCGATAATTAATTAACACGTGGCTCTTAAATGTTTAATAGATGTTTAATGAAGCTTCTCGGTAGAGCAGACTCATTTCATCTTTACAGTTTCAAAATGTTTAAATGGTATTAAATCAGGCAGGGAATTGACCAGGAGCTGTAATATTTCAAGACTCCTGTCTTTTCCTTCCTTTGCTTATTTTTGTTTGTTTTGGGGGGGGCTCTATCGTGAATCTGGCAAATGAAAAACAAGCAGCAAGACTTTCATTCGCAGTGTCAGTTGCTTCTTATCGTCCAAACATGCCTCTAATTAATCCCAAACGGTTGCACGATGGTACTTTAGGCAATGGGCGGCGAACATTGCGTTGACTATCTATATATATAATCACAGTTTAGATTGGAAGAACTTCGCCTGCTGCACAAAGCCGTGACCTCGACCCCGAGCAGCGGCTCGGGACAAACCTTTATCACCCCCCCATCAGCTTTAGCTCTCACTTGTGCAAGCGTGGTTCTGACTGACGGGGAGCAAATTCCCACCTCCGGGTTCCGAAGTACCGAAACGGGGATATTGCAGCAGATTAAAGCCAATAGATTGAGAACACGTTGGGTGATTCGATTTGTGCTTTGGGCTACGTATAAGTCATTACTTTAATCAGGTTTCGCGTCCAGGAATCCAGTGTGGCTTTAATTGACCATATTTACTGCAGGAAATCCCTTCTGTTCATTTACCCTGGGTTTTACCTTTCGTAAATATTATCTGCAGACGGAGAACTTTGCAAGGAGCGATCAGTGCAGGTTTTGTCCAGGAGGCTATTGTGCCCACAACAAGAGTTGGAGGGAGGCTGTATTAACATCAGTGATTCTCTGAGCTCAGACAGTCAGGCTGCGATACAGATGGATGCTGCAAACATAGTCCAGCAGATTAGCATAATGTTTACCACAATACACCCTCATCAAAGTAAAAAAAAAAGAAAGATGTTTTGAAAGGAAACCCTGCGGTGTGTTGCTGTTCACTTCTCCTCTCCGGCAAGCAAAGAGGATGAGAGGCATAAAGGGATCACAGTGGAGAAAGCGCCGCAGACGGGAATCAAACTGCAGCCCACGTGGGGAATCAGATTTACGTCTGAGAGTCAGTTTAGCCTCCGGCTGCAGCGCTTCTAATATTTATGTCACAAGCGGATCAAAGGCAACTTTTCCCCGCTTCGTTTCGCACGTTCTCCGCCTTCTCGAGCTCGGGTGTTCGTGCTCTTACACTTTGCACGTGTGTCCTGTAAAGGGATTTATCTTTAAACAGCCTGAAAAAAGACTGAGAGGATAAAACTGAGATGCTTCTGTCTTGAAATAATAATGAATAGCTTCATTATTATTAGAATTTCCTGGATGCATTTTGATGATTGTCTTTGAATCAATCGTTTTCAACTCAAAAGAAGCTGCATATACTAAATTAGCCTTTCAACAACGGCTCCCTCTGCCTCTCCCTCCCTGTCTTTATTCTGTCCCTCCTGCAGGTCTCACTCCTACTGGCTGAATCGCTTCCAGTCTCTCCTTTATTGCTCGGAGAACAACCAGCTCGGCGAATTCTCCGAGGAGCTCCACAGCTGCAGCTGTCGATACGAGCACAGCCCCTGCCAGCTGCCGCCGCCCTGCGTCGTAGGGGAGGGCTCAGCTTGTGCAGCATGTGCACCCGACAACCACACCCGCTGCGGGAGCTGCAACCTGGGCTTTACCCTCACGCAGGGGGCCTGCAGGCCCATGGTGGCGGACTCCACAGAGAACTACCTGGGATTCGAAACGGACCTCCAGGATTTGGAGCTGGGCTATCTACTGCAGAGAGCTGACCGCAGGCTGGAGGTATTGCTCTGCTAGTGCTGCTACAAGGAAGATGTGCTCATTCCGGGGGGGGCAGTCAGCATTATCAACTGCCCTTTTATGAACTGAGAAACTTCATAGATTGTATCTGCTTGGTTTGAGTATTTTACTGCGTCACATTTTAATATTCTGTTTTGTAATGAATACAAACAGAATCAGATTTTGGTGTTGTCTCATCGGTTCGGGACCCAAGGATTGAACAGCTGCACCTCAAATGTGTTGCATTTGTTGCACAAAACATGAAACTGAACAAACGAGCTGCTATAAAGAAAAATAGAAGTCGAAAATAATTCAGCTTCTCAAGCTCTTTTTGTTTGTGCGTCTTAGGTCCACGCTATCTTCATCAGCAATGACATGCGACTCAACAACTGGTTCGACCCGTCGTGGAGGAAGAGGATGCTGCTGACCCTGAAGAGTAACAAGTACAAAACGAACATGGTCCACATGCTGCTGGGAATATCCCTCCAGGTCTGCCTTACAAAGAACAGCACCCTGGAGCCGGTCCTGACGCTCTACATCAACCCCTTCGGAGGGAGTCACTCGGAGAGTTGGTACATTCCTGCCAGCGAGAATAGCTTCCCCGACTGGCAGGCCACGAAGCTGGACCTGCCCTTCGAGTGCTACAACTGGACTCTGACACTCGGCAACAAGTGGAAGACATTCTTTGAAACCATTCACATCTACCTCCGGAGCAGGATAAAGACTCAGGATGGAGGAAATGACAGCCTTTATTACGAGCCTTTAGAAGTGACGGAACCCGCTCGGAACCTGGGCTACATGAAGATCAACAGTATCCAGGTCTTTGGCTACAGCATGCACTTTGACCCGGAGGCAATCCGTGACCTGATCCTACAGCTGGACTACCCGTACACCCAAGGGTCCCAAGACACTGCGTTGCTTCAACTTTTGGAGATACGGGATCGAGTAAACCGGTTGTCCCCTCCAGGTCAACAGCGGTTGGACCTTTTTACTTGTCTCCTGCGGAACCGGCTCAAACTGACCGCCAGCGAGGTGGTTCGAATTCACGCCTCCTTACAGGCCTTTAGCGCACGTCTGCCGAACGCGATGGATTACGAGACCACCAAGCTGTGCAGCTAACAGCTGCTCGATGGGAGATGTGCACCGTAATTGGTCCCGAGAGCTCGTGGGAGTGGGATTTGTGACCTTGTGGTTCAAACGGCCTGCGGTCTCTGTGGATTTTGCAAAGAGAAATAAGAAAGAATGTACTCATTTGGTTATCGTTTCTGTTTCGTGGCAAAAAAACAAAAACAAAGTGCTGTATCATGACTTAATTTGGCGGATCCGCGAGAACATGCACAACCTTTTCACAAGAACAAAGTCGAAACACGTAAGAATTCTACAGTAGAAATCCAGATACCGCTATATAAAATCATCCTGCTCATTTCTACTGTAAGTACTAATGTCATTTATACTGCAAGTACCAATGGACATTTTATGGTAAATAAATGGTACAGTCTGTTTGTTTGTGATTTTGATATGTTCCCTTTGCTTCAGTGCACTTTCCACGAAGACCAGAGCAAAGTGGTGTCAGTCATGGTTTTGTAAATAGATTCATATTAAAACATTATGTTATAACAGAGCACAGCTGTTGGACATTTATTCCTGCCACTGTGGATCAGGTGCAGGTTTTTACGTGGAATACCTTTTACCTGTTTATCTCGGACTTGTGATCATTAGCTCGCTCTAGGATACTTGGGATCAAAGCAATGACCTTCTGATTTAGCAGACGGCGAGCCGCTGCACCCACGCCGCTATAATACGTCCATTGTTCTCTGTGTCTTAACATCTTAATTCCTTCACCTGTACGGGACATGTACAGGTGAAGCACAAATATCCCAAATCGTGGACTCTTGAGGATGCCTCATCGTGTTCGGAGGATTCCTCTTTTTATCACACTGGCAGGTCAGCAATGCACAGAAGAAGAAATAAAATGGTGGATGGATGTGAGGAACGGCAGAGTACAGACTCATTGAATGCTTAAAGGCCATATTTACGTTCACATGTGACGTAAAAATATTTAAACGCCGCTCTGTCAATATTTCTAAAAAACTACAATATTAAAGTTTTGAGAATGTTTGCAGAATTTTTTTAAATTTCTGATCTAATAAGCACATTCAGCTACATTAGCGAGCCCTTTTAAAATCATCACGCTTCAGAATGACAATGCAGGAAAACACTGAAGCACTTTAATTCACACAAAAGAAAGTCTGATCAGAGTTATTGGGGATACTGATGGTGTTTTTCAAAGACAAATGGAAATTAGGGCTGCAGTCCCTCCTTCGGAATGTGTTCATACTCAGGCAATGTAAAAAGGTAGCATATCCCCATAATTGTGATGTTTAAAAGCACTTTAGCTCTTTCTTTGCAAGCCGTAAAGCCTTATCTGAGCGTAAATAGTTTTTTTCACAGCGTCTCCATGAAGCTTCCCCAGAGACACCCTGACCGAACCCTAACCCTTCATTGTCTGTCAATCAGAGGTGATGATAGACAACTATTCTCTCTAAATCTCATCCTTTAAATCGTTTTGGGGGGGGTTGCGAAGAGGATAGCTGAGAGACAACATGTTTCCAGATCATAATCTCCGGAACGCTTCAGACAAACATGAAGCTGCACTCAAGGATGAAGTGATTAGATTTTGGTGTTCAAAGGTCAAATAATCTGCTGATCACAACAACAATTCACAGAAAATACCTATAAAGAAAAAAAATGAGGAAGCGACATTTTAAAAGCGAAAGGTCAGCTTCAATGTGATCATTGCGCTCGCCCACCGTTCAGCGGACGGGGAGATCGTCCGGATTGTGCGACTGGTCAGATTGTGAATTTGGGTTTCCTTGAAACTGTCCTGATTGTAACTCGTCTCCGCTGCCAAGTTTGTGAAGCATCAACATATTGGAATTTGTAGCTGCTCAGAATTTGCTTTTTGGCCAAGCTTGTTAACAAATCCGTGGAATTGACTTCCTTATTTGTGTTGCTTGTTGTTTCCCTCCGATGGATTTCCGACATGCAGCAGCCGCTGTTTGGCTTTGCAGATATTGATGCTCAGGTGGTTGATGTTAACCAATACAAGGAAAAAAACTGTCTGGATGTTTCTCTCTGTAGATTATCCACTGCAACCATAAATATTGAGCATTTAAACCAGTTCGATACGATGCATTTAAACTGCAGCTTTGCAAAGCGAGCTTCATTCAGCTTTGGCAAATTGTGAGGATTGTGTGTTGGTACCCAGATTTATAGCATCGTAGCATGTAGCTCATAGCCGAGGTAGAAGTGCTGTTTATGTTTAAATGTTCTTTTTATCTAATTCCGTGACACGTTGCTCGTGATTTTGGTTTTGCTTTCAAAAGCAAAGCGTTCAGACAAACGCTTGTCTGGTGATTTATTTTGATTATGTTCTTACAATAGCAGCTTGAAGCCCCTTTTAACATCCTGCATTACAGGATGCCTGAAAGTCATTACGGAACTTTGAATATAATTCTTACGAAGAAAAATACAACAATGGCTGTTTTTGTCAAAAGACAAAAAGGACGTTTATATTTATTTATGTTTACCAGTTTTCTCCTCTTAGACTTAGAGCATCAAGGGGCAAAAAAAACTCCCCAGGGAACATTTGCTTCGTCAAAGGAGAGGTTGCTCTTGTAGCAGGAACCGTGATGTATGATAAAAAAAAGATTGGACTATTTGTGTGATATTTTTGCTGCCACAATTTAATTAATTTGTGCACTAATGGATGCTCTCACTTAGAAAAACACTTTCAGCAATACAATTAATTTATCTCTGAGATGAAATTAGCGCAGGGCCTGACAGCCGGAGGATCAATAAACATATTTGTTCTTGATGGCAAAACCTCCAGTGGAAAGTAACATTTGCGCCAGAACAAAATCTCCCTGCCTGTATCCGCTGCATCACATTGTCACAGGGATCTTAAATCTTAGCATCGTTATGGATTTGCATCATGCCGAAGCAAAGTACAAGGTTTCAGCTTCCAAAAATAGCCCCCCCCCCCCCCACACACACACACACACCACCTTGGGGACCCCGCCGGTGGAACTTTACAGAAAACAGGAGGAGGAGGCGAAAGGTAACAGTCACCCGCCGATAAATCAATACGCTCCTTTATTACTTCAGAGAACAAAAGGCTCTGCACTGAGATCGATTGCACCGCCGAGGAGCGTCCGATGAGAAATAAATAAATAAATAAATAACACCCCCCTGCTCCGTCCTCACGACCAGATCACCATCAATTTATTACCGCGGCGATGGCTTCCTGATGTGTTTTTGTGTAAGCACAAATCAATCCTGAGTTTATTAGCCGCTATGATGCATCGTAAAATGACATTACTCAGGGTGGCAGACGAATGTCATTTATTAGGCTGCATCGCCTGCGGACGTGCTGAGAATACGAGCGAGGCAATCTCCTGAAATTAAAGGCTTCTTTTTTTTGTTTTTTGGGTTGAACATAATGCATAAGAATAGATTTTGTGACAGCTACGATGAGATGGGGGGGGTTGAATTGTTTGGGAAGTGTAAAACATTTATCCTTTGATCGTTTTTTGACACAATCAAATAGAAGCAGATCAGAAACAACAGAAATGAAGGCTGCGGGTAGACGACCTCTGCTGAGCGGCAAACAATCCAGCGAGCACTGCAAAGAAATGTGCAAAGCCTCAAGTCTTTGAGGAGAACTCCCGAATACTCCTCGTTTTTAAATGTCTTTTAAAAAGCTTTCATTTTAAGCTATTATAGAAACGCATCGAAATTGGCTCTGCTGCTGTGCGTTTTCTACGATTTTGTCACGTTGTGCTGCAACGTTTCATCTCAGTCGTAAAATAAAGGCTGAATAAATAAGTCAGGATAAAAGGAGAGGTGAATATTACAATATTTATGACTCTGGGAATGAGGTATCCCGACAGGCGTGGTCATCGGCGAGGAAGGTCAGGCTTCCTAAGACACATGGATGTGTGAGAATAAGAATCGATGCGCTTTGGAATTCTTTGGTACGAGATGGCTGCCTGTTGGTACAGTCCATTTTAGATGGAATGATGGATGGAGGGAGGGAGCGATAGAAGCATGCAGCTGCTGAACCACGTTGAACGGAGGAGCAAGTGGAACACCAGGACATTTGCATTGAGTCCCCAGAGTCCGCACGGCGGCACACACAGAAAATAAACCCGGAACGATGGAGGAGAGGAGGGGAGAGGACAATCCTTCCAGCCGCATGAATTATAGAACGTGTTGAATAGTTCTGAGTAAACCCCAACGCCTTGCCTGTGTTTGGTTTAACCGCTTCCCGCCCATCAGCGCGGCGGACGACCGATAATCTGACTTTAATACTAGCGTGCTGACCCTTCTGGACGTCGAACACGCACTTGGAGATGAGAGGAGATGGTGCTCGGGCTTAATGGGATAATTGGATGTGAAGCCGTCATCCCACCTGGTGAGTGACTGCTTCAGAGGCGAGCGGCTAGACGGCAACAACAAAAAAAACGCTACCTAATCAGCCGAGCCCGCTGAGAGCCATTTTATGCCGCAACATCAATTACCAAGGAATTGCTTTAGGGATCCTCCAACCAGGCTTTCCATTGCATCACTCATTAGTGGCTGTGGCTTGTTCTCACCGGAGCGCCGGAGTGAGCCAAGGTCATTTAGGAAGTATTTGGGCTGTATATTTCCAGTTTTATTTCTACAAATTCGCTGTTCGACAATCGATGTCTGAGTCCGTCTACGCGTTAGGCTGACAGCACGGCTCCTTCTCGGCGTAAGAGGCGCTTAAATAAAGCAGCGCTCATTCGCTTAATCGTCAGACATCAGACTTCCACTCAGATCCGGCGATCCTGTCCAAATGGGGTGATTTGAATTTGCCTCATTCTGTTATATTTAACAAAGGTGCAGGGAGGCCAACGCAAACCGCGCGTAAGAGAGGAAATCAGCTGTGAAACGAATCTGATGAGGATAAAATGGCCATTTGCTTTTCAAGCGATTGGTCGGAATGTTGTTGAATCGTTCCTGGTGTGATAGCTGTTACCGTCTAATGGGCTGTCATTTCACTTACAGGTCGGGAGGGGGGGGGCAATTTCTGTGCATGTTGTGTTAGCAGTTGATGCTTAAAGTTCATTATTTACCCAGGAATCAAAGGTCTATTTTTGTGTTTACTTGTCAATATAAAACAAATTCCGATGCTCACGTTTTCACTTGTCGATTGAAGGCATCAATGAGATGGGCGATTCTTCGCTTCATGTTTGCGGTGATTTCTTCCACGTTTTCCTGAAGTAGACGTAAATAAAAAAGACCAACTCTTGACATCCTTGTCCCGTGTTATTGATCACCAAACTGATATCACATGTAGATCATGTCCTGATATCTCATGATGTCAGACTTCATTCCATCCCTGGTTCCCTATATGCGGCTCATTTGATGGCGTAATTGAAAATAGCCTGAAATCAATAACTCATCCCGAATGCAGATGACAAGATAACGTGATTAGACCAGGTTTATCACACATCTTAACTTCATATAGTGGCACCAATCACTGGTCGTGTTTGCCTGCAAAAAGAAAACAGATCCGCTATCCAAGACGTTTATTGATCATCTTTGTTACAACCCACTGATCCGATTGATAGCGATGAAACACGAGGCGAAACATGTCGCTCATTTGCGATGAAAACAGATTTTAACATCCTATTAAAATGATGAATTGGAAATTGTTCACAGAAAAGAAATCCTTGAGTGTGCTTGTGGAAAACTCTCCGAATTGAATCCCAAACAGCCTGGAGTGCTTGGAAGGAATCATTAGGAGCCTCAGTGGCACTTGAAATGTCGTTGTTGATGCCGTCGCTAGCGGCCTCGTGGCGACGCGCGGCAGCAATCGGACGGAGAGGATGCACGCCAAGCAGCCGGCGTGATTAAGGTTGAACCAACAAACATAATCAATGCTCAATCAGCCCGCATTGTGGCGAACAACGCCGCCTGAAGAAACCCGTGTTCATTTCCTGCATCCATTCAAAGCGGTTGTTGATGCGCGGATATCGGCTGCAATCAAATGTTGCTTGAGAAATTCTGAAATGTTCACAACCGAATGGCCTCACAAGTCCAGATACGCTGCAGGGTCCTTCTTCTCTTTCATGTTCTCACCGTGCAACGGACGAGTTCAAGGGCATCAGCTTGATGTTTGATTGCTCTGTTGCCAAACAATCCAGCCCTGCAACACGAGGCACCAACCAAGATCAGCTAGCATGTTTAAGCTAACATCAGGTAACCGCATGGCTTCACCACCTGTCATCTTTTTTTATGTTCCATCCCATCCTTGACTCGTGTTTCAAGGTCATGCCCCACCCATCACCTCATCGTGTCTCCTGAGATGGTCTTTCTTCTTCTTAAATCGCTTGTTCTTCCCTGCGTTCAGGTTTTCCACATCAAGGCCTTGTTCCGCTTTGCTGCCTTAGCTTCCTCCTACCCTCGACCTAAACTAAATTCATGCTCTCCAGCGTGGTCTCTGGTCCAAAACAAGGAGCTTAGGCATCATTTCCTGCATCATCCAACAGATCGTTTCGTCCGAGAGTTCAAACGACGCTCCGTTACTTGTATTTTATCTTAATCGTATTGTTGCTTTTCTCTCTGAGGTGTGAAATTCGGATATAAAAAAAGTTAAAGATTTGCAGCCATTGCTATAATTTTATTGATAAACAGGAATTAAAGCTGCAGCAGACACTTCAGAGAGGGATTTGTTATTGATCGAGGGGACAGATTAGAAATTAATGACCTGCGAGTTCCAGATTGAATAATCCATTTCAATTAATATCAATTTCACAGTGCAGCTGCTCGGCAAGGGATGCTCAGAGCTGCTTTTCTGCTGTCCATTTTTCAGCCCCTCGCGGGAGGGGGGGTAGCCTATCGTGGGGAGGGCTGTGACTGTCGCACAGACCCTCCCCGGGGGGCTAACTTGTAGATATATTTGGTCCTGTTCCTCCACCGGTAGTAAATGTCAGGTCCACTGACCCCTGACTCAAACCACCCACTGTTTTATTTCCACATGAGTAAAATAGCTGCACTTACTGGAGCTGCACCTCCTCCTGATGGAGTAAAAGAGGAGTAGCTGCACCTCCCCCTAATGGAGTAAAAGAGGGGGAGTCCGGAGCATCCGATGGAGAGATTCCAGCATTCCTTTCCCCAGACAGCGACGGTGAGGTGTATCAAGGCGTGGATTAGCATTGCAGTACACCCCCCATGAATTACAAGTGATATTTAGAATCCAGACTGAGTGGATGGGGTGAAGGCTCCCCGAGAACAGGATGGTGACATCTCGATAGACGTGCCCTTATCAGGAAAATAATCAGGCTATTTTCATGACCAAATTTAGATGTGCAGATTGTCAGATGAGAGAAAAGGGAATGTGAACCATTTGAACCAAAGCAGGTTCTTATTATAGAGCCCCCCCCTCCCCATTTGCATATTTTGCATGTCAGACATCCTGGCAAAAATGTCAGGAAGTAAATCTGAAATTGCTCCTTGATCAGAGCGAATGAATTTGACAGAACGGCGGCGTTATGACTCATCGCTGAGGCGATGATGGGAGCGCATCTCCAAGAACGTTTTCGCCGGGAAAAAATTCTGATTCAATGTGATTTTCGCCACGAAAAAACGTTTTTTACATTTTAAAAAATGGGGATATTATGTGATAAAGTATGGAGAGTTCCAGATGTGCATCCGGAAGAGTTGCAGACAGAACCAGTTGAAGTGCTCCTCTGTCTCCTGGAGTCCATCCCACCACTTAACTGGCTTTGGATAAATTGCTAAATTAGCAAAAGCCCATTTGGCTGCACCACTCAGTGAATAATTTGCTCATCTTGAGCATGCAGCAGCCCTTTCTCTGTACAGTTGAGGTTTGGTCTCATGCCGAAGTTTGCAGAAAGTAAATTTAGTGGTTAAGTAGCTTTAAAGTGCACAGAGAGGAGACTTGTGACAGATCTGCCCTGTCTCAGCTGGCTCCAAGTCGCCTGCCTCTTCACCGTCAGCCTCCCTTTGAGACGCGAGCCCAGAGGGCCGCGGCACTAACGTCTGCTCCCAGCTCACGTTCAGGAACACTAGAGCGTCACAGACGGACGCGTGCCGGACGAACAGCGGCTCCACGGACAGGCAGGGATTTAAATAGAGCTGTTATCATCATCGCCATCGTTGCATTCACGTCTACTGGTTGCAAAAAAAATAATAAGCGGAGGCGCCGATGCCTTTCAAAACGTACAAGTATTAATTAAGAACCCATTATGAGCCCATCAGAACCAGGGGCGCTACGCAGAGCAGCATTATTCAAGCTGGAGTTCTGCTTTGTGTGCAGCTCGACGTGCCGATAAGGGCGGCGGCGCTTCCGGTGATGTGTCAGCCCACTCCTCCGTCAGATAAACCCGACAGCGGGAGATCGTGTCACTGAAGTCAAAGCTATAAACCCGACGCAAGGCGGCACAGCGTTTGTCTTTCCAGTGGGATTTCTACCAATCATCAGATGACAAGGGAAGGGATTCAGCTTCGCTTCCAAGCCCTGCTCGTTCCGCCAGAGGTCACGAGGTGTCCCATGATGGAACGCTCCAAGGCGTATATTGATCCACAGACCTTTGCTTTAACGGTGCAAATCTTGTGATGGGTTTTCTACAAAAGAGCAAGGGCTTTTTATTTTAATGCGTGACAATAGAGCTGGTAGCACCTTTAGAATTTGTTCAAGCTTACTCTATTCAAAGCTCTCATTTCAAGGTGACGCTCTAGCAAAGGAGGCAGAAAAGAAGCGGCTCAAAATCAGGCCGTGAAAGGATTTCATTTAGAATGATTGCAGGTGTACCACCTTTGGATCTGAATATTTACGGGTCAGATTGGGTCATAAATAAATGAAAGAAATAATATGAAAGACACGCAGCTCTGAGACGGTCCCATCGCATCCTTTTTTCATCCCCGAAACCAAAAATCAAACAGGGATCAGGAATCGACTGCGGAAAGAGGATTCATCCCAAATCCCCTCAAAGCCTTTATTGAATAAACGCTTATTGACAATGAACCCGGCATCCTGGAACGGATACAAACACCGACTTCTAACACACCTACGGAACGCACACAAACACACAGACAAACACACAGAGTTCGAATCCACAAAGGAAAGCAGCAAATTCAGGGACAATTCATACGTGCACAGATCCAGGCTATTGTTGCAGAGGGGCGGATGTGCATGGCGGGGCGTCACTGTGCAGAAAAACCTCAACTAAAATACATGTAAAAGAGTTTTATGCTGGGACTCAGATGTTATAACTTCATGTATGTAATAAAAACGTAAAAGTATCTCATCATGATCCAATGATGGAGGCAGATGTATAATAACGCCCCATGAGCCCAGTGGTGGGAGGACGCGCCAGAGAAAGGGGTCACCATTTAACCGAATGCAGGCCAGGCGGTTTAGAATAACACCCCACCTCTGCTAAAAAAGACAGGATGCAGAATTAGCGCTGAGTCGGTTGCAGCTGCCAAACAAATGGAAATATTAAACATAATTAGGAAAGTAGACGCGGATAGTTCAGAGAAAGTTTGAGGTACAGACGCTGGAAATAATTTATCTCCACCTCCACCTACGGGGGGCCGTTTCTGACTCCCTCACGGCGGTAACTGAGGACGCGGTGATTCAGGATAGCATTCAAAGACCTTAACAGATGGAGAAAGAGTCAGAGACTGTAAAGATGCAATGTTAGAATCACTTCTATGGAAAACAAAGACTTGAATGGAGAGGAAAAATTAGACAAATCCCCTTTCAGCAATACAGGGGGGGGGGGGGGGGGTTGGCACAGGATGTGCGACCACAGCTCAATGCTGCTATTCAGAGCGCGCCTGCCTTTCAGCGCTTGAGCAGCCGACCAATCAACCGGCGTCAGTGACAATGCCAAGCTTTTGGTGTGCGTCATATTTTACAAAGCAGGGAGGAAAGATATCTGAGGACAATCCGTGGCCTCGCAGCATCATCGCACTTGTAGACCTGTTTTTAATTCTGATGATGCATTAATCACAATCATTGCAGCAATTGTTCTCTGCTGATTGTTCTCGCGAGTAACATTGGAAACAAAGCTCAAAATCATTTACTTCCAGTGGTAATTATCATCAAAAACAAACCAGAATCAGCTCCATGGGAAACAAGCGCGTTGCCAGGTCTACGTTTAATGTCAACATATCTGGAGTATTGTGATTGCTTTTGAAACGACTGACCCAGCTGAGGCCTGATTAAAGCTAATTGCGCCCCAGCGTGCTACGACCAAGCACGGCTCCGAATATTCACATCCGCGCGTGCGCAGCCGAACGTGGATGAATACCGCGCAGATGAGGGTTTACGTGAAAGGCATCCATCACGTTTTGAGCGGCGCTCAGTGGGAACTGATGATAAACTGCTGAAAACCCACAGAATCTCTCCTTGGGCCTGGAAGCATTGCCGTGTTTCCCCTTGAGAGTAGAGACATCATTTCATGTTTAAAAGTAACGAGCTAAAAAACGCGCCGCGCCGCAGCAGGTAGTCCGTCTCGGTTCTCCCCGCATCGCTCACGTGTCGGGATCCGTTTCTGTCTCGGAGATTCATGAGAATTCTTGTAAATTCACATGCATAACGCGTGTGAATAAAAAAAACAAGTGCAAATCTGATCATTTCATTAGGCTGGGCTGGCCTGGCAGCCATTAAATATTCAGCGACTGTGTCCTCTGTTCTCAGCTTGGAATTCATGAGGATATTATTTCTCTTACAATAATACCCACTTCATTAAATTCCGCCGTGGAAGGCGACGGCTGCGACTTGATTTTTTTTTTTTCCTGTATAGGACAGTCTACATAATAGGTAATAACATCCGCAGGGATTCTGGAACTATAGATTTGCCTTCAATTAATGGCGTTATTTTAGTATGTTATATATAAGTTAAACGCCTCCGTCTGCTGCAGAGTTCACGGAACAACAACGGGAACATGGTGTAAAGAATGAGGGTGGGAATAAGTCATTCCTCAAGGGGAATAAAATCCAGGAACAGTGAAGCCTTTACTGGCTTCGGAAGATAATTAAGAAGAAAACAGCTGCACCAGTCTTTCTTGATCATTATATTTTTTGCTCTTTGCTAGAACCAAGCTGTTGTGCCTTTAGTAGCATAACCTGTGCCTTGTATACAGACAAAAGACTCAGCCTCTATGCATATATATTTAGACTGACCAGGAATAATATATTTATAAGACTTGAATAATAGCATGGCAACGACGTTAGGTACTTCCTTACCAGTGAGTTAGTCACACAAGCGAAACGCTCGTGGTGCCTTTTTTGTGTTTGTGTAAATGTTTTAATTAAAGTAAATTCTAACAACAAACCACTCATTTGTGTCTAAGAGTTAATAACTTGTACACAAGTCATTAATTTAGAAGCACAAATGAGTAATATATGCGCTCTAATATGCAATTTGGGCAGTCAAATTATTTCCGTACCTCGAATGATTACCGTCGTGTCGTAGGAACAGGGGGGGGGGGGTGAAGGGACAGGTTGCCGGGGGTCCATAAACACAACGCCAGGCTCTTCGGTTAAACGAATCTGTGCTGATGCTTCTCAAAACTTTTCTTTTACTTAAAGACTCAAACAAATATTTGCACACGAAGCTCATTCATGCAGCTTACTTGCTCCTTTGAATAAAAGCATTAGCCTCATCAATTAGAATGGGAGGCTCTTGTTACTGCAGCAGACACAGGTTCAGATGGTCCTTCTGGGAGTACAGGAGCCTTCAGGCTGCAACCCCCCCCCCCATAAAGCTTTTCACAATTCAGCACTATAATGTTGAAGAAACAAAGGTGGCATTTTACACATCCCGGTGCCTCGAAAATAGGACTCCAGTATAAAGTAAGAATCATAGCCAGGCCCACCTGCAGAGAATATATATAGGAAAGCAATATTTATGCTCCTCTTTGAACCCTTTGCTCTTTCATTGGGCTGTTACTGAAATAAATGCTCACCAGCAAACCGCCTCTTCTGGATTTGATGAGGGCTACATTCGAGCGCTGCACCTGCTTATTTAAACAGTGCCCCCCCGTGAAGTCTTCCTGTCTGACTCTCTGGTCAACCTCTGGGATTTTATTTATGTCTCAATCAGTTTGCACTATCCATACCTGCTCAAATGCATGCACGGTATTTCATGCAGCATATCTCAAAAATCCTAAAGTTACTTCCTGTCCCTTTGCCCCTGGAACACTTGTTATAAGAGGGAGCTCCACATTCTGCAGGGTTCAGACTGGCCCCTGACAATTCAACGACCCTGAACCCTCTTTTCTCACCTTTCACAGAATGCTAATGTGTTTGGCAGCAAATTGCCCCATTGTTGGCACAGAGCTCTAGCATGGTAGCGTTTGGTCAGGTGCTTTGAGACTCTGTTCAGTTGGATAAAAAGGGACAAGGAGGAGGAGATTAAAAAAGAATAAAAATCAATGATCGCTTCTCAAGGAATGCCAAGCTGCTTAAAGTTCATCCACGTAGATGTTCACATACCTACGCTATACACAACGCCATTACAGGGGGGGGGGGGGTGAACTCGAGGTTGGCACTGAGCAGAGTCAGCCTATTTAGGGACCGGAGCCTGGCACGGCACAATGTTGGACTCTGGCGAGATCAGCTGTCGCTCCCTCCGCCTTGAGATATTGCATTGACCTCTGCAGCCAACACCCCGAGATTACCTTGACATCTGCTGGGTGGGTTTCAGAAAGCTAATTAATCCCCGGTGACCTGAAGCTGCAGCAGTTGGGTTGTCTGCTCTAAAAGCGGCTGTAGTCTTGAGGTAAAAAAACGACTATAGGTCGGCCCAGAGCTCCCACGTGACTCATTTCTAGAAATCTCTGGGAAAAAAAAAAAGTTATATTTGAGTACAAATCTGGCACTTTTTGGTTGGAAGGATGATATTTTTCCCAGTGGACTTATTTGTTTCAGCAACTGCAATGAAAACTGGCAACCTCTGCTTCAACGAGAGCGATTCTATTTCACAGCTTTGCTTCATGGCTTCTTCCTCCAGCCCGCTGAGCACCGCAAACAGTTCCCTCCGTACGGCAACATTAATATGCATGAATTGTTATGCAAAAAAAAGGGAGCCAATTAATAAATAAGCAGCGGCCACATTTGCCAATGTCACCTCTTAAAAAGCGCTGCAGAGCCCCTGGGGGGGGGGGGGGCATTTTTCTTTTCCTTGACATTTCTAATTGTTACAATCAGGAAAAAAAGAATGAAAGTGAAGGTCTCAACAATATTTCCTAAAGTTCCCCGGTGGATGGGGAGTTACTGCAGGTTCTGGAAGGTGGGAATTCTTAGAGATATTTTCAAATGTATTGCTCTCTTTTTCCAGCGGGTGAAAAGCGCCCGGGGCAAAATTAGTTTTATCTGAGAATCGTTTGGGAGGAAAACTGAGGAGACTTGATAGCCCTTTCACTTTGTCATTGCATTGAGGATGCCAGCTGCAGCAGCAAGAGGAATGATTGGATTGTTGTCTCATACAAAATCCACTATTGGGATGGGATGGACGGGCAAAGAGTGAATAAAAGTGTTTGATGCCAGTGAAGGTCGGACCGAAAGCAAATATAAATCTAGTTTACAAAACGGCTGCACTGTTCTTTCCCATCTTGTTTGCGTGACTCTTTTTTTATTTTATTTTTTGCGGGGGGGGGGGGTTGTTGATGAACATACTTAAACAATGCATATTCAGAGTTTTGCTTTTTTGTTTTCTAAAAAAAAAGCCTATGAATATTATGAATTGTCTATTTGCACCTGGATTCCTTCCTTCCAGGCGCACATCCAGTTAATTTGGGCCGATGCTGAGGTGTCCGGCTCCATCTGGCATCTTCTTGCAATTAGAGATGTGATAAATTTGCAGAGACTGGAATGGCGTTAAATATTTTACAGACATTGATTGATGGAAATGCTGTTGTTGATTAAATTAAAATAAAGCGTGTTATACTGCCAACATGATTATTTTATCAACCCCTGTGATGGCCTTTGCAGATGCTACTTATTCAGCGCTAATAACAAATCCCGTAATAAAGTATATCTAGCTGGAGCTAGAACTGCGGCGGGGCAGTGTACTACTTGCAGCTTTTGTTTTCCAGCCCCCCCTGTGGTGGTCACAGGATAATGCAATCCCGTGCCCAAACCCATTCCTGCTCCCGACCTCGTATTTGCACTCGCATCTGATTCACCCCTCCTGCTCACGGGTCTATTTTAAGGAAGATGCCTTTAAAGATGCCAATTGATCTTAGTGTCCCAAAGAAACCAAGTCTTGCACTGCATCCTTAAGAGGCAATGTGTCACTGATGGGCGGCGAGGCCGTTGTAAAAGGTGTCAGCCAGTTAACACGAGGCCTGACCCTCAATCTGCTGCTAGGACGGGGTCTTATAGTCTGCTACTCCTCATTCATCAAGAATACAAGTCTGATGTCCTTCAGGTAATTGCGTATCATCAAAACTACTGAAATACTGCAGGTGACAGACTCGACAATTGTGAAATCTTGAAGGTCAAAGAGCCCCCCCCCCCATCCAGCAGTAAAAGCCTGTTGTTACTGATGTTGGAAAGGTGTGGGTCTTGTCCTGGAAAAAAAAGAAATATATATAAAAGCATACTCTTTTATTTTTCACTCCCCAATGATACAAATGCGGCTAGCGATTAGCACAAAAGGTTAATGTGTGACGAAAAGTAATGGATTCAGCATCTCTCAAAATCCTTGATCTGTTTTTTTATGGGTGAGCAGATTAATAGAAGAAGGGGAGAGAGGTTTTCTCTCATCCGTGCTGCGGTTAATAACTAGAAATGCGCCATGGTGACTCCATGGATATCTGCTTAACCGAAGGCACGGGGCCATCCCGTCACAGCGTCATGTCAACGCTCGACACGTCCTGGGATGAAATGGGCTTCAGGCTCAGGAGAGCACATCAGGTGCATTCAGGTGCACAAGATAAAACACAGCTTAGCGCCAAATCGGTTTTTAAATAATCGCATCTCTCGCGAAGGAGCTCAGACAAATGTCTAAAAGCACTAATAGAAAGAAACATTCGATTCTGGTTTAATGCTTAAAGTTAAACTAAACGTGGCTTTTCAGCACATGAAGTTATGAAGCCGAATAAACAAGTGAAATACCAAGTTTTAATTCAGTGAAAGAAAGGAAAGGAATAATACATAGTTCTTACACAGTGCTTTGTTTTATGAGCTCGCCAAATAAATAAATACATTAGGGATACTATTACTAATTATTGTTGTTGTCGGAATAATTTTAAATCAAACCAATTTCCTAAATGAAGAGGTTCTTGCCCATTAGATACATGCCTTTGCTGCCATTAATAGCCGCGACGGACGCTCCCTCCTACATGTTCACCGTTATGTGAAAACTTGAGTCTTTCTTTTGATGGCGGCATCCGCCAGTGAGATGCAAATGAGGTGACATTTGGATAAAAGCACTGGCAGATTGCCTCCCTGCGGGACACCTCCACTAGAATACAGTGTCCCGACACACCGTGAGTGTAATGTCCCCGGACTTTCTCGTACGCCGCACGGTCGGATGCACAAATAGACCACCGCGGAACACCTTTTAAAAGGCGGCGGGCACCCGAGTGTGTAATTATGCCAGGGGGGGTGCGAGGCACTTCACAGCCAAGCCATCCCGTCACCCACCGCTGACATTAATTGCGCTTGATTGACTCTGTTTTCTTTCTGTTTCCTGCCTTCTCATTTGGAACACCGCAGGATTTATTGGACGACCTCGGCGCACATCGAGCCCTCGTCAGAGAACGGTCCATCTCCGTGTGCTTCTTTCTTCTCCCCTCATCTCACAGCCACAGGTGGATGGGGAAAAAAGAATCTCTATTAATGTGTTGACATGCGGGGTGCTGCCTCTGATGGGAATATATTGCCGGGGGGGTTGACAGCAATTGCACTAACTCATTTCTATTGGCATTCAATGCAGCCACAGCACAGAGGGTAGCGGTTTTTATGAAGGTGGATGTGCTGCTTTCGCATGCACATCATGGACGCGTGATTATTCCAGCTCCGGCTGCGCGATAAGGCAAACAGTCCTTTGTAGCAGAAAACCGGAAGGCTGCTCGGAGTCCTGCTCCTGCGTTCGGTTAGCCTGGAACCAACGAGTGAGATAGCATGCTAATGAGCATTAGCTGCCACCATGAAATCATCCATGGCTAATTATGTTGAAGGAATCTCGAGTGTTTTTGTAAACAATTCGTCACACCTGACTTTGTCAGGAAACTATTAGCGGTTCCTTTCATGTGTCCGAGGCCCAGTGTAGATCCATTTCACGAGTCGCTTTACAGAAACACTGCGAGGTTCTGCATGAATGAATCCGGGAATCGGTGTAACGCATCAGTTCCTGCTTGCAGAGAAGCTACAGCACAGGTGCAACTGTGACACACCTGTGGCGTGGAGGTAAATGGGGTTGAAACGCGAGACGTGATGATGAATCGCAGACGAGAGCCGGCATCAGTCACGTCGGAGCCTTCGCCTCATGAGAATGGACCGTCTTCGGGCTTCAGACGGCGCAGCAGTGGCTCTGGTTGCCAGCTCTGTTTGTTTGGCGGCCTCTTAGCTTCTCTGGATCTGGACTGTGGGGGGGCCGGGAGACGCCATGTTCTCTCTGATGAGATTATATTCCAGGTGCAGCTTCACCTGGCTGATTATCCTCTTGATCCAGACGAGGAAGTGCGGTGTGACGGTTTTCTGCTGAAGCTGAAGATTCGATGTCCTCAGTCTATTCCCAGGAATGCATTGCGTGGAAGGTTCCCTTCATCTTCAAAGAGGACGATCCCCTCCCACCTGAGAACTGCGTTCAGACAAAGGCGAGATGATTCCCCACCTCCCACCCGCGATGACTCATTCTGGCCCGATGCATTTCCATGTGGGAGGGAGTGGCTCGGATCAAGGCGCGCCGAAAGGTGCGAGATCGGCGGCTTAGGGGAAGGAGAATGTGGATTTTGTTCTCCTCCCTCTGTCTTGCATTCTTTCTTAATCTTCAAAGCTGGCGTTCCAGGAAGCGGCGGGAACGCTGGCAGCTGCTCGTGTTTCGTTTCTGTTGGCTTCATGGAGAGTGATGCTGGCGAGTGAAAGTGGCTCATCGGAGAAGAGCTTCAAATACAGCGAGTTCCCAAAGTGAAGCTCGCCGCGTTATCGTGATCAGCTGATGGTGCGTCGCTGCCAGCTATTCCATTTCCATTTGTTAAAGTGAAATGTGATTAAATGAAACCAAGCAAACAAATGTAAAAGTTTATTTCATTATTTCTAATGTTCCCTTTGCGTCCACGGGTCGTTTTCTTTGAAGAAGCACCCGAGGACCGGAATAGTCGAGCCGGCGCTACAAAGAAGACGTTTTTTACAAAGCCGCCATCTTTCTTTGTCGTGAGATCGGATTTGTGCTACGTTCCAAACAGCCAGCGCTAAAAGCTGTTCTGCATGAACTTGATTATAGATTCCTGTTTAAATGTCAACGATATTCAGACGATTGGCTTGTTTGGAAGCTGCAGAAGCGGCGGCTGACATTTAAAGTCATGCTGTGATAAACGCTCACAATTGACACATCATAATACAAATAATAGGTGTCAATAATGAAATCAGTGGAAGCGAAAAAAGGCTGATAATGCTGGCGTCTTCCGTTCCTCATGGCTTCATGGACGACCAGCCGGAATGGGATGGCACATATGTTCAAACGGAACCTTTGAATTTTACGGTTGAGCCACATAAAGAAGTGAATTCATAATTACATTTGTAGTTTCACTTAGCGGGACCTCGATGCTGCACGTCAAGGCTGGGGAGTAATTTAATTAACTTCACTGAGTGCCCGTCGAGTTGTTTTTTATTTTTAATGATAATGTATTCCTTTCTTTCTTAAGTGGAGACAGTTTTTTTGTTCTTGCTAATACTTGTGTTTCCACTAATCCATCTTCTGAGCTGTTTAAATGTTATTTTCTTCAGTCAGTGGAAAAAGAAAATTCCACCGTGTGACTTTCTGAGATGCATCTTGTGGAGGATCGTCTTCCCGCTGCACCCAGATGAAATCCCTGTCAGCTGTGCCACCCTATTCCCAGCCAAGCCTGGAATCCCTCTGAATTGTGCGCCTACAAAGGCGTTGTGAATTTGCCACCTCGCGTCGTTTTATCTCGTGCTGCAGGCGGGCTTTCCTCACAAAGCAGTCGGGAGACGGCAAGCTGTGCTCAGCCAGGTTTTCATTTCTGTAAAAACTAAAAGAGTGGTCTCCATGTTATCAGAAAATGGTTCGGTACAGGACGTAAGCCCTTCATGTCTTTTGTTGAAAGCCACTTTTCCTTGTGACTTGTAGCCGTTTGGCTAAGCCTGCTTGTCCAATTAGACATCCGTAAGCCTTTGTGCATGTTGGACAAACGGAAAGTCCAATGTTAAATGAGATGATTAACTCCGTGGTAATTATGACATTCAAGAGCACATCTCGTCTTTTTCTTTAGGATACATAAACCAGATCCCGATGGTGGCTTGAGAGAGAAAAAACAGCTCGGGGAAGGGCAGTATTATAATCCTAGGCTCCTCCTCCTCACCTACTGCCCGTTAAAGGTCACAATGGAGAACACAATTCGCACAATCCAGACATTAGTTTGGGACTACAAATGAACCATTCAATGTCGGCTGGGGAAAGTTAGCCGCCTACACCACTTAAACGATTCACATGCAACGTCCTCTACTGTCTTTTTCAAACACGGGTGACGGTGGCTCAGGGGGAAGGTTGCCTACTTGTTGGAAGGTCGCGGTCCAATCCTTGGCCCCTGCGGTCCAAACGTCGAGCGAGACTTTGGGCACCCAGCCTGGATAAACAGGGAAGGCTGTTTCAGGAAGGTCATCCGGTGTAAATCCGGAGCCAGAGCTGCAGTCCGGATGGAGAAATCCTCTGTCTTGGGAGTAGTGGAAAGAGGGCAAAATGAAAAATAGACATTTATTTCAGGGATACCGGCATCAATTGTCATAGCAGCAGTATAGCTTTAACAGTGACGAGTTCCTAGCTGGTCAGAGTTGGACAACGGGACATGTCCTTTCTGTAGTGGTCATCGTTGGTTCAGTATTCCAGGCCTGCTGAAACTCAGAATTCCTGGCTTCTGAACATCACTTGTGATGCCCTCACCTTCAGAGAGGTATCAGAAGGCAATGTGTGCAGAGGGGAACCATCTGGTCGGGCCGACCGCGGCTCGGGCCGAGTGACCTTGGCTGGGGCCGGACCTGGAAGCGCCGAGGTGGCACTAATGTAACACTCAGCGGACCCCGGAGATGGTGAACCTGCACAAAGCATGCATTTTAACCACGAGCGGGGATTAAATAGTGCCTCGACCATCAGAGCACTGGTGCAAATATAAAAATAGATGAACGGATTCAATAAATATTGAGTTGGATCTTTCTGCTGGAGGGTCTTTCTTTAAGTCGGTTTGTTTTAGTGTAGGAAACAGATTGGAAAAAAATATGCGCTGTCGATTTGCTAGATATTAATTCAGTAGAGTGTGAAGTTTATTTTTTAATGGAATAATAGCCTTCAGCGTGCTCTACTGTTTTGAAAAAAAATCCTCCTTGGAGAGCTTTAAAATATTCTTTCATTATGTTCCAATGTCCAAAGAGTCCCATTAGTGAATATGACAGCACAAAGGAAGGAGTCCAGGTCAGGGTAACTTAAAATTACATTTTAAAGACTTGAACATCAAGCGATTCTTCATCCAAAAACTCAGAGACTAAGTAGACGTCTCCAGGGTTGCATCTGGCCTTCCACGCGCTGCTATTTTTATTTATTCCTTATCTTCCGGGTAGCAAACAATCCACAACTCCGACCCGGTAAGTTAATTAGAAACTCAGAGTATAAAGCGGGTCACACCGTTTCACTGACGCTTCTCTGTCAAAAGCTTCAAGAACATCCCCACCATAACGATTCGTTTCTCAGGGCAAACAATTTATGTTGTCTGCTGGATCCAGTCAACTTGAACGCCCCCCCGAAGGAACACTCGAGCTGAAATGGAGCATTGTGTTTTATGGGCTGTGTCCTAATGACTGATGACATTTTCTCAGACTCTGCCGAAGATGACCCCGAGCTAATCTGGAATGCGGCCTAAATGCTACAATCTTGCTTCGTCATGAAGGTCACATCCTCTCGTATTGGCGTGCCGGATAAGGATGTGTCTGCATATTAAAAGTTATTAAAGTCTCTATTATTGCTGCCTAATTAGCATATTCTGCTCTGCTTAGATGACAGTCATTGGAATCATTGGGCCACTGATAGTTTGTACTTTTTGAAAGTGGGCAAAACAAGTTTTCCAACCCAGATTAAAAAGAAAAAAAAAACATTTTAGTCACTTGAAAATTATGATCTGCTTGAGCTCCTTGTGCCAAGAGAAAAAAAGCTGCTCTGTTTCCATGGTAACATCAGGTTATAGGAAATTAATGAACATGCAGTTCCAGTTTGGAATATGCTGCCCAGTTTGAACCGCTGCCATGCAGAGCAAATTATTTCTCTTTCCATAATAAGAAAATCTCGAGCAGTTCATGAGACGCCCATTTCCTGTGTGCATCATGTCGAGGTTCCGTGTCGGATGCGTCCGTGGCCGGGAGGATAATCTCTTAAAGACTTCACCCAGGACGGTGTGTGCGTCAAGCTCATTCAATTACATCTGTCAGGGTGTGGAACAACGATGGCCACTTTACCTTTATATTCATACATTCGTGCACTGCAACATTATCATTGCGTTTGAATTCATCTTGGCAGCGAGGCGTTGCTGCAATGGAGGCGGCCCTTGACCTCCGCCGCTCCTGACAAGCCTGGCATTGGGAACACCTGCCTTCATTCTCACACACCTGTTCTCGTTAGCCGGGCTGCTCTGTAAGAGGAGGAGCCTTCCCTCCTTCAGGAGGTGACAGCCAGCGATTTGTAGAAGCGTATCTATTTCCTATGTGTCTTTTCAAACTAGAAACTCAGCTGTGCTGCACGGCCATGACGGGATAATACTAAACGTCCAGCGTTTAAAATACAAGGGAAAATGAATAAAAGAGTTTGTAAAGGCTGTGGTGAAACTGCGTACGCCGTCGTCGGCATCACGTTCTTGCTCCAGGAGATTATCTGGGTCTGCAACGCAACGTAGAGTCACAGATACCAGCAACATCAAGTAGTCGCTGATCCAGTCAAATGTCTGGAGCCCCCTTCTTCCTTTATGAAAAGGTGGAGGGACGTTTGTGCGTTTCACTGTGATGTCCCAATATGTGACTGCCTAAATAAAGATGCGCTTCTGATATCTGGACGGATTAAGTTCTGCAGAGTTCTGGATTGGTGGGATTCTGGTGGCCTAAATGTCAGCGTTTGTGGAATTAATCTCACTGCTGGAGGGCGGAGACGGACGTAGCCTGGGTGGAAAATGAGTCAGAAGAATCAAAACACATCTTTTTTTTTTGTGTTGCATCCTCCTGGATGATAAATGCATGGATCAACCCAGTCTGACCTCGTCGGGACTCAGTCGACTGTAAACACAGAATGCAACACGTGTGTTTGCGTCCTTCTCTACTTCCTGAATGCTCTGTTTTCTGTTACGAACCAGTAAAACCTGCAGTCTCATGACCTCAGCCTGCATGGAACCGGCGCTCTAACCTTTTTGTTGCTGTTGTTTGTTTTTTTTATTAACTTTGCAAAACAAAGACGGTGGATTTGGCCTTGAAATGCCGTTCTGTCTGAGTGCGCCCTTGCGTGGAGAGTCCTCCACACAAGAGACCTTTTCATCGAGATGGACTCGCAGCTGGTGTCTTTGAACCACAGCTGATTAAATCTTAATATTTTGGAATATACTTGCAGCTAAAAGCAAATAAAACAGGCTTCTACCACAGACTGAGCTGAATTCAGATGATCTCAAACCAATCCTTAGCTTCAGTCTGGAACTGAACTGGACGTTCTTATGTCCCCTCCCGGCGCCGGTTCTCAGCATCCTCACCCACTCGAGCGGCGTCACAGCCACGCCGATCCTCTTGTCCTTCTTCTTGTATTTATTATCTGTTGTGTTCACACTGTAAGGATTTCTGGCCTATAGGATGATGGATTCGTGTAATCCCTTCACAATTGCTCATTTGCATAGTTGGTGTTCCGCCTGGCAACATTAATCACTGCGCGTTCAGCTCCACGGCTAAACGTGCGTTTATCATAGTCACCCGATTTTGATAGAGATGTCTTTGCGCTCCGCTGTTCACCACGTGGATCATCCTTTATTCAGCACCTATTTCTAAAACCTTACTTTGAGAGTTGTACATCGAAAATAAAGTCTAGTCTCGATGCGGCTTATTTTCTTTGTTCATGTTGCATTACAAATGATGTGAGAGGTGTTCTCTTTCCCTCCAACCTCTCTTTCACTGTTTTGAACCATTTGCCAAGCTGTTTGGCCATCCATTATTTATTCCACCGAATAATACATGTTACCTTGCCTTAATCTCTTTTTTACCAAGACTCTTGTCCTCCAGAAAGTTTTATTTTCTCTCCTGATCCACGCCTGTTCCAGCCTCCCCCCCACAAACACACAGACATTTGTGCAATCATTATACAAGAGGAGGTTTTGTCAATTTAAAGATTATTTTGGAGCTTTTATAGACCGTGGGTGTACGAGTCACAGATGGGACTCTCGAAACCTGCTTCAGAAAAGTGTTTCATGCCCAGCATTAATCAATCCGCAGGAAACGCTCTGACAGAGAAGATCTCAGGGTTGCATTAGAGTATAAATCAAAAAGGGAAAATAAAAACACTGCACAAACTCTTAGAAGGGAGGCCCCTGGTCTTTCAGGTAAGCCTATTACAAGTGTGAACAAATCAACATGCTGCGTTCAGGTTCAAGTCTCTCACAGTCAAACAAATGAGCGGCTTTCTCGGATATGAAATTAATTGTCTAACCGGCTACGGGCCACCATGCGGGGCAAAGCCCTGCTGTCACAATGGAAATGTAATTTATGCAATGCAAATGAAGAGGGATCACCACGCCATGATTCCAGCGCCCGACGCTGAAACGGAATCCGAGTCAGCCGAGTGGCATCGTAATACATTCTCCACAATGTGGGATAGATTTCCTTCCTAAATATTTGATAGAAGTTCGCATCCAAACGTTTGATTTCCAATTCAGTTGGATTTGCATTTCGGCGGGAGGGGAGGGGGGGGTGATTGAAATGGACTTAAATATGTTGGATAAAGACTTTCATATGTGAAGACGCGACAGATCAAATGAATGCATTATCATATGTTAGCTTTTATCAGCCATTTATTATCGACATATATAATATTTTATTTGCATTTGGGGGGATGTTTGACGTTCTTTTTATTTATTGATGTATAATTTGTCCAGAAGGAGAAATCCGATTGGGCAATAATGCTACTCCGAGCTGGAGTCGCCGTAAATACAGAAGGAAGACTCAAATGAATGTTACAAAATAAAAGATCTTTGCTGTCCAATCCTTCATTTAAATCTGTTTTTGCACAGTCATAGTCAAAACCAAACTAATGCGTCAGCGGCCACCTGCAGACAAGCATGCTCCAAAATCTTCACCGCCGACTTGATCGACGCCGCCTGCCATCTGCCCTCACAAGACGCACCTCCACGTGACGAATTGCATCAATACGCTCAAGCAAACACTGCCGACTCCTCATAATGGAAACGCTTGGATCGCAGTAAAAGCCTCACCCTGCTGCAGGTTTGCATCCATGCATCTCTTCCCGCGAGGGCCCACAAGGGACACGGGTGTCAGACTACGCATTTGGAATGAGTAATGAAGGAACAGGGCTGTAAATGCCTCCGCTGACCTTTGGGATATCTATTCACAACGTGCATAGCCAAGGAGGGGGCAACACGCCGCCATTAATTGCTCCAAAGCAGACATTACTTTCCGTGTGTGTCAGTGAAAACAGGAGGAAATATGAACTAAGTAGAACATGATGCATTCAAATGAGCAGGCGCGGGTGTGTGAGGGTTGGGAGGGGGCTGAACGATGGTCGGAGGAGGGTCATTTTCATCTGTCCAGACTTTGCTGGTGGCTCAGGTCAGGGTCCGCTTCCCACCGCTCCTATTTTTCTATCTCTCGCTCTCTCTCTTTTTCCTGCCTCTCGGGCAACACCACAGATGAAGCAGCTTATTGAGATCCTGCGTACATCGCTTTGTTTCTCCCCCCCCCCCCCCCCCCCCACCTTGCATCTGTCACAGGAGGACGGATTGGCTGTGCATTATCTTTGATCCTCCGGCTCTCTCGTCATGCTGAAAGTGTGAGATCAAAGCCGAGATGGTGCAACAACAACGACGCTGACGCGCCTCCAAGAGAAGAGGCCCGATGCCGCACAGAGTCGCTCCGTCATCCGGTTGACCCAGTTCTCCGCGGCAGCAGCGTAATTCATCCTGAGACTGAGATCCTTTCTTGATCGATGGAGCCATCAACGGGCGACTTCACTGTTGCAACCTCCTGCCCCCCCCTGCCTATAATGCTCCCAGTTTGCTCCGTGCTAATTGGCACTTTTCGGTCCATAAATCACCTTAAAGCACCTAAAAGCATCCTCCTTTTCTTTTGGCTGAGCTCGCCGCATCCAGAACGACCTGGACCTGCTCATTTGGGGGGGAACAAACTGCCAGACTTTAGATATCGTCACACCGGCGCACAAAATATTTGTCATTGTCATCTTTTCTTCCTCGATTCGAGAGAAAGATGAATAATGAGAACGACCCGACTCCCAGTTACACATTAAATGCAATAAAATGAATTAAATCAACATCGTTGATGTAAATGAGAAGTGCTTCAGTTCTGAAGGGCCCCAGAGAGCCTTTAGAACCAATATGTGGTTGACCCCATTTTTAACTTGGACTCCAGAACATCATTTCATGCTCTTAATGTGAAAAAAAGGCCATCAGCAGCAGATGAAAGTCTCGCACCATCGTAGAAGTGCAAGAACGTTATTTGTTAATTACATTTGAATTCTGCGAGGAACCTCTGCTTTGGAAATTATCCGTTCATCCAAGCTGCAGTTTGCTTTTTAATTACCGGCTTCCTAGAATGACTTGAGACGATTTACCCGGAGGGGAGCTGCGAGTGCTGGAGTGGGCTAAACAACTATTTCATTACTTGCGATAATATTTCTGCACTCATTGAAATTTATGGATGATAAGCCTCAGCTCAGCGGGATAGAATTAGAGTGGGTGGTTCTCGGTGGGGGGCGGGCTGGGGGGTGCGGTGATACGTTCCTTTTCATCGTAAATAATAAGCTCATTAAATGGCTGAAATGTTTTTAAAAGCTATTATTTGCCCCATTTCACTTTAATTACCCAACTGTCACGCAAGGCTTCGACTTCTTGTCAGACAACAACGGAATGTTGAGCGAAACCAGTCTGACATAGTCGGAATGCCAGCGGTTTGGCAGGTGCAATAAACCGGGCAATTAGCCGCCCTGGCTACGAAGGCCGGAGACAGGATGGTTCGTGTCTGTGATCAGCGTTTCTGGGGGGGGGGGGGGGGGGGATTTGCCGCTAACGTGTTTGTTACTCTCACCATTTTGGTGATTTGGTCGAACCGGTGATTTAGGTGGGATCATGCATCCGGTTAATTTGGCTGGAGAAGTAGACCTGTCGAACACCTATTGGAAGGTCATTGGTTCAATCACCCTGCAGCCGACATCTTGAATTATACATGAGTGAGATACCAAACCGGCAGCTTTGCCAATGGCGATTGATGGATTGTGTGAATGGCTGTTACTCCCGATGGGCAGGTAAACCCGGAAACACAGGTGTGAGGCCGCAAAGCTAAAAAAAAACTGTTTCCACTGAGGCCGTTCCGGTTCTAGTATTTAAATTATAAGAACCCATGCTGCTCTAGTCCAGAGATAGAAGACATTCAATTACCGAGAGATGGCCGGAGGAAATGATTAAAAATGGCTACGGAGGAGCTGAGACAGGGGAATTAACTAAAAGTCTTTAATTACACTTGGCAGACATTAATCACACTGAGAGATGGGGTTCATTTCCCACTCATCTTAATCTTCGTCACAAGGAGGGGACTGAGTCCTGAATAGGAGGCACGGAACCATTTTTCTGTCTTCTCTTCTTTTTTAGTGGCGTTACAGTCAAATTACTCGATTACACAATTTGAATCCATTGTCTTTTGCAGTGGATGGGAAACGATAGCAATCTAATTAGCACTGTTTCTAGCAACAAATATTTAGCTTCAAGTGTATTTTCAGGACCCTAAGAGGGGGAATATTGCTGACGCCCCGCCTTTTTCGGTTTAATTGGTATTGCCTGTTTTGTTGCAATAATTAATTTGGAGCATATTTGTCTTTCTCTGATTGCTAAGTGGTTGCTAATTCCTTGAGGAATGGCCATAAAAAAAACACATTAGCATTTAGTCGCAGGCATTTGGTCTTTGGTTCTCAGGAAATGTGCTGCATATTGAAGGGCTAAGTGTTTTCTTCAGGAGTGTGTTCTCAGTCAGTTGAGTAACTGAAAATCATTTGCCAGTAACTGTTTCATTGTTGGTTCCTGTAGAGGAAACACTATCGAATAGAAAATAGTCTTTATAGTAATAATAACTCAATATTTATTGTGTGTGTGGGAAGGATGGACGTGAGACTGCATGTAAAACATTGATTGCCAATCTCGAGGTCAAGTAAATAAAGCAGCGCTTTTGCTTTTGACAGACATCATTATGTTTGGTGCTGCCTCTAGTGGCTGGCGTTAACATTGCAACAATACTGATTTAAAACCATTGATGGTAACGTAGTCGAGATTCGCTTCGATGGTAATTTGACACCTAATGTGTCTTTTCCCTTTGTACTGGAGGACAGGATAACAAGGACATTTTACATCATCACCGTAAAAATGAAGATGGATATCTTCCCAAGGGTAAGAAAAGGGCTAATTATATGTTTATCGTGTTCACAGCCAAAACCCTGCCCGGATTCCTGCGAGGGAATCTGGGGCTGGAGCATTGTGTCTGATTCTCTCCTGGTTAGAATACTACAAATAATGTGAGTTGTAGCTCGCAGCGTGAAGAAGCACCACTTTACATTTCAACAGTGCAAATCAAGAAATTCGTAAGTTGGTTCAAGCCTGTAGAAAATATTCGTGCTCTGGCTCCTCAACGCGGCGGAACAGATTGTGATATTTGTGATTGCCCACCCCAAGTACTCCTTAATTGATCCTGAACAGCATCCATTGAAGATCCGGCCGCGTCCCACTTGGAAACGATTGCCTCCCTAAACAGAAGTGATGCTCAAGCATATGCCGAGGTCTTCTCCGTAAGCATCTCATTAAGTTACCTGGCATGGATCGCAGACAAAATAATCTCATTTTGGCTACAATGCTGCCCAGATGACGGCTCATTCTTTTCTTTTTCCTGCAAATACCGTATATATTAATATTTGATGATGAGAAGGTGATCTATGAGTTGGCATTGCGGCCCTAAAATAACACCCCTTGTATGATTTACACTCTGCGAATCATCTTTGATGGTAGACTTCAGTTTGAGTAATAACAAAAAAAAAGTAAATTAGAAAAGGAGGGTGGGGAGAAGCACCATATGGAGCACATGGACCTATTTCCATCCAGTCACATTTGCTTTGTGCCTTAAGTCTAATTGGAGCTCAAAAACCAGAGGAAGAGATTGAATTGCTGATTGAATTGCATCCCAAGGTCATTTAAGTATTGAAGAGATGCAATAACACAGCTGCCTATGGGCCCTGTACAGTATGTTCCGACGCTTCCCTCCAAAGCAATTATAAAATCCACTTATGGACTTTATTATTTCCCTTCTTTGTGTTTAGCTGTTTGCTCATATGTTAATTAAATGCTGAGATTGCCTAATAAAGTATTTATCCAGGCTGCATCCATGGTCTCGGCGCACGGTGAAGCATTTATGGCTTTCTGCAATCGATGATGGGGAATATGTTTTACTCCTCAAAGACAAACAACTCAACCTGGCTTGTCAAATGAGATGCAGTCTCTTCATAGTTGGGACCATTGATGTGGCGAGTTGTATTTGGAGGTCGGCCAGTCTCAGAACAGATGAGGGGGAGGGTGTGGGGGGGGTTGCGGAGGTTCAAATAAATCCTAGATGGATGACGTGTCTAGTGGCGAAGATGAAATGGTGATATGTGCAATTTCCAAAAGAATAAAGTGTTGTTTTATATTTCAATTTGGTAATGAGAATTAATACTTAATGCCATCGCACTTATCAGGTAAAAAAAAAATAGGAGGTACTCTTCTTGTATGATGATCATAATATATAATATCCAAATAAATCAGAGCCCGTTTTCAGTTTAAAGGCTCCGTCCACCGTTTCTCCTTGGAGGGGGGTTCAGAATACTGATTCGCTGCAGTGATTATGTGTTGGCACTCTTTTAATACTGTATCCGCTCGCAGCAATTACAGCCTGATTAATGTTCTTTAAAAGCCATTAGAGCCTATTTATTCAACCGGCTCATGATGGTTCGTGTCGACGGATCTGTGTTTGCGTTGTTGTGGGCGGTTTTGAAGAGTTTGAAAGATTTAGTTGGAAAAGTGTAATTGCATGTGTGAAATTATGATAATAAATCAGTTTCCCGGCTGCTTTCGTATTTTGACCGTTGGCAATCTCCCCGCTAAAGTAGCAGGTTAGCTAAAGACGGCAGTGCTAGTTTCTTTACAATTTATCGTGCAGGTATTTTTAAGAGTCTTGTCTTTATAGAATCAGAATTGACACACCTTTTAAATGCCACTCCATCTATTAGCCTCACCAGCCTCAGCAGATTCACCCGCCGCCGCCGTCACCATTTTCTGGGCTCCACAGGCAGATTTATCTTCCAGCTGCTCGGGGGCAGATGCCCTTCAATCACAGCCCCCCCCCCCCCAATCTAAGTGCCACATACTTTCTGACAGACTAATTATCATATATCATCTGCTGTGATAAACAATTATTCATCCATCTCTCTTGACTTTAGCTTTACTAGAGCTTTATTAGTCCAATGACCTCATAAAAATCCCCTCATTGCTTTGCCTGCTTCGAATTCAATCTGAGGTCTAATTAGCAAAAGTAATTCTAAAATACATGCAAGTTAAGAGGGCATTTAAAGAAGGAAAACTGTCTGAAATATTTTGATGTCTTAGGTCAAAGGAGTCCAGGAGTTTGCAGGGCTATAATTATAGCTGGAGTCTCCTGCTATAAATGTAGATCAAGACACACGCGGGTGTTGAAATGTCTAATGTCATGTTTTCTGTGTACAATTACAGTCATTATTCCGTAAATACTGGCAGTATAGTTGATTATCCTTCAGCTGTAATTATGAGTCGAGAGAGTCTGGGCTCTTTGCTAAAATGGAATCGTGTCTGAGACAAAAATAAACAGACAGTTCATTCCTGATTAATTTCAATTGATTCCTTGATGATAATAAAAAAAAAAGCTGAGGACGAATTGGAAAATGCAAAACAGCATTGGTTTATTTCTGATATGACGTTACAGATAAATGAGCCAATCGAATTATTCAACCACAGGCGTAAGCCGGACTCGGCGGGAGTCCAGACCACACACGGCTTGTTTCATTATTCCTGCCTCTCAACTGCAGGATGAAAAGAAAATTACTGGGGAAAGCAAGACCAGCTGGTCCTGATCTGAAAGTTTACGGACTTTGCTGATCAAGTAAGACTAAAAAAAAGTCCACAAACAAATGAAGCCTTCCAGGAGTAAACATTTAAAGCAACGTCCAGAAGTGCGTTTTTCAGAAGTGCGTTTTCTCCGGTCTTCTCACTTCTGCCTGAACTATAGAAATACTGCCGTAATAATTTGTTTCTGGACCTAAAATACAAGATAATGAGTCTAAAAATCTGCCCGTTGATTCATAGCAGCTCACATTTGTGTCAAAGGCTTTTTGGAACAGCTTCAAATGATGCTGTAAAATCTGTCTTCAAAGACCCTTGATTAATAGCAGAACAACACGGGCGAGGTGCCAGGATTTAATGTTGGTTGGGCCGGAATCATCTTTATAATTACAGACGTTAACGCTGCTTGCCTTTCTCTGACATTTTCCAAATCGTCCTGCTAAAAACCGGAATGACTGATATTCTGTGAGTCTCGTTTATTGCGCCGATTATAAAATGTAAAATACTTTCTATGCAGATACATCCCAACATTTGCCCACAATAACTTGCACCACTTGCACTGAATGCTACTCAAAGCCTGCGATCAGTCATCGGGGTTTTCTCTCCACGGCGTGTTTCTGGTTCTTGGTTGCGAATACCAAAGCATCAATAAATTTAGAGACATCAAATTGAGACAGCATTTTAATTTCACTGTCTTGTTTGGATCATCTGGCTGGAACAATTTTGTCTAAGTTGACTTTGGGTTGATTTCCACAATGCTCGGCAAGCGAGGCAGACTTTTAGAGAGAGAGAGAGAGAGGACTCAATAGAAAAGGCGAGATGGAGACATGCAAGTCAGGAAGGAATTTTCATTCTTCCTCCCAGTTTGCTTGTGTTGTCTTTTTTTGTGTGTCTAAGGGTCGCAGTCAAATGGGACGTCGTGATTGGTTCATAATTCACACAGTGTGAGTTTTTAAAAAAATCTAAAAGCGACAAATACGTTCTCCCTCTCCAGTAGGAGGGGACAGTTGCACATGTGGGCGTGGTCACTACCAAAATACCACACATCATGCAAAAATAAAATATTACAATGCATCAAAAGGGTTAAAGAAAATGAAGAAAAGAAAATGAAATGCCAGAAAAGTTTGTGAGTCTGAAATATGAGCAGAGCGCGTTAGTGTTCACTCGTTCCTGACCCGATCTGCTGTCTCCACGCCGGCGCTGAGGGAAGATCTTAGGTTTCTCGTATCCAGGAGCTGTCTGCATGAAACAAGGCTTCTTTTCCTGAGATGTGGGACTCAGGCCTGGAGTCTGACACTGAGATCAGACTTTGATCAATGATTATCACAGATTCCTCATGCGAGGCTCACCATTGTGTCGTACCTCGCACATAAATTTAATCACAAGTCTGCACCCATTTTTAAATGCAGATGCAGGAACCTGCACAACTCAATCATCAGAATTGATTTGAAAACATGTTAGAGGCATATGCTAAACTGTGGCACCCTACATGACTCGTGTCTATTATTGGTCTCTTATAGACAGGAAGTTCAATATTTATCACCTGACTCGTAATTTACTTTGGGTCAACATCTCCTTTATCAGGACATTACTATATACTTACAAAATAAAATAGTATGTCTTCTTTTACCATGTGTGCAGCCTGGAAAACATTTCTTTTTTGCATTAATTCAGGGGAGGGAGACTCGACGTTCCAGTTTCCACTGAAGTTTTATGACGGTTGCTTTTCAAATTCAGCATTTCATTGCTGGTTTGAAGTCGGGAATTCGGTTTGGACTCATCCATCTTAACGCTGAACCGGGGATGCTTATTGGCTGGATTCTTGAACATTGATATTCAAAGAATGGCATTCTGATTGCCTGGCACGTGCAGCCTACATGCCTAAAACTGGATATAATTAGAAGGTGCTGCACTGCCAAACTGCTGTCCCGTCAGCAAACGCACACATGTTCCTGATGATAGATACGCCTCGGATGCCATAATGGCCTTGACGCACACGTGGAAAGAAGAAAAAAACACCCGGCTGACCTGTTGATTAATCGTCGGCGTAGAAAACAGCAGGACCTCAGGGACGATAGATATCAGATATAAATCTAACGGGGACCTCTAACTGGGGCACTGAGGGAAAGCACATTTGATAAATGCCGGCGTGTGGAGCCATCTATTCTCATAAACCCTGCCGGGACAAATTAATTGTAGCAGCCAGCAATATCTGATAGAAAGCAAAAATGATATAAAAAAGCAGGATCTCATTATGGAGACGTTACGGTGAGACCGAAGCACATCAACACACAGAGCTAATGCTGCCCGAAGCAAGCCTGAGCATGCTAAGCTAAGGGGACGCATCACCTGGAGTGGCACCGTCTGTTCCTTTTGTGCAGAATTAATTGCTTTAACTCCTCTTGGAAAGAACTGATCGAAATATGAATCGCACCTCGTGTTTCAGCACTTCCCTTTAGATGGAAAATGGAAATTCCTACAACCTTCCTTATTCAAATGGTGACCCTACAATAAATCAAAGAGCCACATCCGCATACACTTAGTAGATTAAACTCTCTTTACCAGCTCTCTACCAACCGATGGGGGGGGGGGGGGTTCTATAACTTGTCTAAGACGCTGCGACTCCTGCACGATCAAACTGGGCCCGCCTCGGATCCTGCAGCCTGTCACATCGCATTTGGGTCTGGCAAATGGAATTGTCCCGCAATGCATGCGTCATTGATGGCAGGGGAAGGCTGCTCGCTGCTCTCTTTGATGAATCCCACCAAGGTGAGTCGTGCTTCTGGTAGGAAGCAGAAAATGGGCATGGGCGTGTATTCTGAGACTGAATCGAGGCTGAGAAACTGTCTCGTCATTTTTAAAAACGCTGATATGACACTGAAACCTTTTCCTCTTGGTCCCCTTTGGCCAAGGAAGCGGTAAAAGTCGGGCATTTTTGGGATCTTCTGATTTATACCAGCCGTTTCGAGGCTGTTGCTCAAACATATGCTCCGTCTCCGAAGCAGAGCACATGACAGCGCATTTGTGACAAATTGGGAAAGGTGCCTAATGAATGGAGGTATAAATTCTTAATGTGTCAGGCAGACCCCCCCCCGAAGCACCGAGGAAAGAGAAGGCTTCCGAGGTCATAATTTCAACTTGGGCAGCCAATTACATGACGTTCTTGGCATTCAGAAGGCGCGCCAGCGTGATCTCATGGGGATGGCATCTAAATATCGCTCTCGAGAGCAAGCTTGAATGTCATTTCAGACACTTGAAACCTTTCACATGTCATTGAATTCCGTCTGAATGAAGTGTCGATGGAAGCGACTGAGGCATTCCTCAGGTAAGGTAAAAGCTGGAAAGCATCACGGAGTCACTAATTATTCCTGCAGCTTCGCAGCAGGTGAACTTTGACGAGTGCTTCTATAGCGTGTCTGGTGCGAGGAAGCGAGGGCAGGGAGCGCGGGGCAAGTTGTTGTGCAGCGATGATTGCAATTACAGACCGTTCTTTCCGGCGATGCGAACGCTTGTTCTGACCTTAGAGGAAATAATACTATGAGAAAAATACAGATCTTTGGATTTCAGCGGTTTGGCTGTGAACGTGTGGAGCAAAGCGAGTCTTTATTTTTTTATATAGCTTCTGGAGTAAAGGAATTTCCTGACATGAAGGCTCATTAAACCGATCTGCAGATGCAACGTTACAGTTTGCAGAAAGGTGCCGATGCCGAATGTGTTCGTCGTAACATGCTGCACGCGATGCAGCAGCCAGCTGGGTGTGCTGCTCTGAGTTCAGACTCTAACGAGCTTAAAGTACTCGGGTCGGATATGGATAGAGGCGGGAAGAGGATCCTGGAGGCGCTTGGCCGACGCCCTCAGCCCCGCCCCTGCACGGAGAACGGAGGTCTGAAAGTTCCGAAGAGAGAGAGGCTGATCCGATCACCTGCGCATCTCTCTGGCACCCTCTCTACCTATCACAGAGCCTTATTAATCAATTTGCTAAACAATCATTATGTCATCACAGAACTAATCTCATCACCGGCCCATTTAGATTGCATAACCAGACTAATAGGCTGTGAATGATGAAGTCACTCTGCATTAGTTCTAATCGGGACCGTGTCATTTTCCAGAGAGGATGCGCCTGCACAGCGATGCATCATTTGCATAAAAGCTTTAGCACCTGATGAGGACTATAAACTACTCTGCGCTGTCATATTTACAATAATCTAATCGGTGCCTGGTGTTCAGACAATAAACAAACCTATTTGAAATTTTCCTCTTCAAAAGTTCAGCAATGATTACATTCCCAGAGACTTCTGTGCATGCAGACTTTTATTTTTATTTTTTAATCAGCATTTTAATTGGTTTTGATTACGCTTCAATAGATGAGACTCCGAGGGCGGATACGCCTCAGACTGGGAACCGACGCCCGTAATTATTAGGGATTTAATTTTCCATCATTCGCAATATTATTCTGCTGATACTTCACATCATGGAAGAGACTCTCAATAACAATGCAAATAAAAGTATCTTAATTACAGTTTACCTCAACAAATAGCCTTTTCATTTGCTTCTTGGCGTACAGCGCTCAGCCCACGCCCATCTTAGTCTGCCCACGCCCATGCTAGTCAGGCCACGCCCATTCTAGTCAGCTTTAACGTGACACCCCGTCGGTATATCGCTGGAGATGCATTTTAATATGGATTTTTTTTTTTTTTATTCAAGCACTCGGCCGATAAATTGAATTAAAAGAGCTTGAGAAACCTAAAGAGGCTACATATTTTTCTTTTTCTTTTCAATTATGCTTTTTTGTCTCCCTTTCATGTCTGAAGACGGGGTTTGTCTCCCAGAGCCTTTCTGTGTTACTACAAAGTGCTCTCAACACTGTAAGCCCAGCAGGATAAAAACCAATAAACCCCCACCTCAATGCAGAGGAGGGGACTTTTTCAGGGCCTTGGATAGAGGGCAAACACTTTCACGACTCATGATTCATGACAAGCAACAGCCTTGTTAAATGTGCTCCAATCACGCATCCTCTTTACCCGGTCGGCCCTCTGGAAACCCATTTGGGTCAGAGAAGCCTCCGCTGACCACACGTCTAAATCAGGAGGAGGCTGGCCGGAGCGCCGAAGATTCGACCGAGAAACACTTCCGAGCACTCGCAGCTTTTGGGGAATGTGTAAAAGTGTGTCAAGATAACCTTCCCCACTTCACGGTGACCTCAAGAAATGTTGTTACGGAAGCCGATACACTTTAAAGTTTTGACTTCACACAACACAAAAAGGTGTAGCTTTGAAGTGTGCACTCACCCTAACTGTGTCTGTGAATTGAGCTCGGCTTGAAGGGAAAACCAGATAAGACTTGAAATATCATCTTGAGGCGGCAGTGGCTCGATGGGTTGGGCCTTGGGCTGGGAACCGGAGGGTCACCGGCTCAAGTCCCGGCCCAGATGAAACATGGAGTGTGTGCTGGTGGCTGAGGAGGAGGGGCCAGTCTGCCTCTAGAGCACCAAAAATAAAGCTTTCTTCTTCTATCCGAATGAAAACTAATTGAAAAAAAAGTGGCGATGAAGACAGGAAGTCCCACCCTCTTTCTCCTCAAACGACTGCAACTCTTCCTGAAAACTCTTTTTTTCTGTTGAACAGGAGAATAATTTGTTAATTTTTAATTTGATTGCTTTTCAATGTTCTCATTAGTCCTTCCATGACTACACTTTATAATTCTTGAATTATTTTATTTTGTACAGCACAGATAAAATTTTCGCTTTTGCATTCATCCCCCCCCCCGTGAAAATGTCGGTGTAAAAGTTTTTAATGCAGGATAATTAAATATATGCATCTCTCATGGTAATTTTCTGCAGTTGCTCAGAATTTGGCCGTGGATTGCTGTAATTATGGAAAGTAATTTTGACCTTAATACACTAGAATTATAATAATTCAGCACTGCCCCTGGTTCAATTGTCCTTGAATGTGTTGTTTATTGTCTCAAGGTAACAGGAACTTCTGAAGGTGGCAGCACACTATTTCCTGTCCGAGCTGCACTGATGAAAAGCATTTTGTCACCTTTAATTCCGACTTAAATGATCACAACATGTTGAAACTAAAGCCTCGACCTCTAAGCAGAGTTTTAAAAAGAAAGGAAGAGCAAAAAAGGTCGACAACTTTCGAATCCGAGGATCTGCCATGGATTAGACAATCTCTACTGGGTTAGAATACAAAGTAGAGAATTAGAATAAAAATCCTCATCTTTAAAAAATAGTTTAACATCCACAAAACTTAAAAGTGTAAAGTAAAAATCCAAGTAGGTATTTTGGAACCAGTTGTTTGACCAGTCAAACTGGAATATGAGGACTACACAGCTTTGCTCACCGTCGACACTGTCCTTCCTGACAGGGTCTTGAAACGGTGCGGAAAGTGACAGTCCGCTAAAGCATCCCGACATTCCGAACGCGTCCTCGCCTCCCGCATCGTCCTTACGCTCAAGGCCCGTAGCTATCATTGGAAAATGAGCACCAAGCAAAGTTTCCTATATTTCCACGCCATCCTTTCCCGGGGTTATTTTTAATGTTAACAGAGATAACCTTGACTTACTGAGATGATTGAAGCCTTTGTTTGCACCTTTGCGTGACGCCACACTCCGCTGTGCTCCTCGAACATCATTCTCTTTGCGAGGCGTCTGCAAGGTCTCGCGTGCATCGCCCGTGCCGAGTGAACGTACCTATGTGCTGCCTTTTGCAACTTCCATCAAGTATAGCAGCACTTATCGAGATGAAGCGTTCTGTTCCCTCACACTCTGGAGAAGATGTACATCAAGCCGGTCGACATTTACAAGTGCTTTTCTAAAAATAGGGGCCCTTGTTGGGGAGCAGTCGGACATGGCGTATAGCAATCATTCACCTTAAACACGTCAAACAGGAAAGGACATCTTTCAGTCTATATTTTTAAAGGCCGCTTCCACAGATCTTGTTTTTTTTTACCCTCTTTCACCCTCGGCTCCACTACTCCTGCCTGCAAAAAAAAAGAAAAGAACTTCCAGTGAAAAATCTGCCAGAATACCTGCTGTTCATTTCCACCTGCAGGAGATCAAACGCGTAACCGCGGGTGCAACATGACATTTGACAGTAATCCAGAAGCATTAAAGAAGAAAACATTGCAGCATATATATATTCTCGAGAAGACATCTTAAACCTCGATGTACTGATACCAGTTACTCTCTGGCAAAAAGGAGATCCAAACCATCGAGGGAACAATTGATCTCGTGTTTTGAGATTATTAATATTTTTTTGCAATAGTATTATTTTGTGTGGAGACAAAACAAAACTGATTCCTAATTTGCTTCTCTTTTCATGTCTGGCCGCATCATCATCATCATCATCATCACTGGGGGTTAATGGTTATCAACGAGCGTAACCCAGTTGAATGACGCCATTTCCAGTGACCCATGACCTCTGACCTGAAAAACAACCTGCGTGTTTCTCAGACCGGCGTGTGCGCCAGACAAAGTATGTCTTTATTTTCTTTGATCTGTTTTCATCGTGTTTTATTCAACAACCCTAATTGCCTCGTCATTGGTGCATCTTGTTTAATGAACTGATCTAAATGATAATGGCAAGGTAATAAATATTTAATCTAACCACAACATGCTCCATCACCTGGAGAGGGCGGAGCAGAAAGCGAGCGCCCCTTTCACCCGGGATGAAGATGGTTCTCGTGCACATTAATTGGCTGCGTCGGCGCATTGCAAGGCTTTGATGTGCGTGGGGGCTCGCCTTGAAGAGAGCCGTGCGCGCCTCGGCTCTAATGGTCACATTAGTCATCGTGCGATGATGACTTGCCTTGTAATAATCACAGTCATTAGGCGCCTACATTGTGACGCTTCAGCTTTGAAGCGCGACAATAATTGCTTGCAGAGTTTCGTCTAATTTTCTCCGACACGGCACGTTAGATACGATCACATCGGCACAAAAGAAAGCTGGACTCAAAGAGGACTGTGAAAAGAAAAGGCAGCACTTTATGAAGACGGATCTTTTCTTCTTTATTTTACAAGGAAGGAACGATTTTTTTTTCCATCCAGTGGATGAAACAGACACACAGATCGCCTGGCAAACATGAAATGCCTCATGCATGGTGCTGTGCATCCGGCTGTGCATCCGTCTGCGCATCCAGCTGCGCATGCGTCACAGCTTCCCGTTGTCTGTCTTCCCTATGAGCATTAGGATGCTTTTTTTTTTACCTTTTAAATTCTCGGTGCGTGTCTTCTTTAACATCAGATCGCGTCTTGTCAGAGTCACAGATGATGATGATGTCACCCTCGGGTGTTTTTTTGTGACTTGAACATTGAGAAGAGGTGATGCTGCTTGTGCAACACACACAACACTGTTCTGATTATCCCGTCCAGGATTAATTACAATCTTTATAATCTTTGAACTCAGACAATTTGTAATTAACATTTGACCAAGGTGTTCCTCGGTCTCCATGAAGCAACGATTCGTGCAAGCTTGTCCCGCGTAACCTCATTAGATCTGCTGGGGCGTGTTTCTGCGTGGATGTACGTGTGTAAATGTAGGCACGATTACTGCTAATCAAACTTTAGAGCCTCACTTGCGATTTGTAAAGGGATTACATCCCTCCCTGCCTGGAAACAATTAAGTTCCTCCTGAGCTCGTGGTCCAATGAAAATGTGTTGATTATAACGTTTTCATTGCTGGAATTTAAAGGGAATGCAAAATATAAATCCAGCAGGCACAATCTGATAGATTAGCTGGCATTTTAGCTGGAGGTGTTCTACAGCTGAAACCCCGCTGCTCTGGAAATGCCCTCAGTGAAGACAGCAGAGTCCTGCAGGTCGATGCCGGGAGTCGCTTTAAACTGCAGCAGCATTTTCAGCTTCTTATTTTGAAAAGAACATGAGAAAGTTACTCTGAGGACGTTGCTTTGTGTTTTCTAATCTAATTAAGGCTTTTCAGGAACACGGTGAAGGAAACGGGAGGAGGAGGAAAGACTGCTCCTGCAGAGTTCATCTTCTGGCTGCAGCTCATTTAGCTAATATAGTAGCCTGATGGGTTCTGGAAGTGACCGCAAATGTCAAACAGCATCCGGTTACACTCGTGCTTTTAATCTAGGTTTTATGCTTTCCAGTGGTTTTTCTAATAATGTGTGGGGAAAGTGCACCGAATCAGGCGATGATGACCTTGGCTTTTCATTTCTGCACTGTTTGTTGTGCAGTTCATACACTCCGACTCAGAAAGCATCAATAATACTGCTTCCTGCTGGTCAATGGAGGCCTATCATCTCATGCCAGCCTGTTATCTCCTGCAGCTTTTCCCAGAAACGATCAAGCCGAGCAGCAAACAGCGTGCGTGCAAAAACAATTTAAAAGCCATCAAGGAACTTTTAGCTTCTGACATTATCACAGATAAATCTACAGTACAGTAAATCACATTTTTTTTATTTTTTGTGATCTAGCAAAACACATTCTGATAAATATAAAGGCAGTTTTTGATGAATATCTGTTGAGATTTACAGCTTTCACAAGAGGCTTTCTAGTTGGCACTCAAGCTGTGTCCATAAACAGGAGGGGGGGGGGAATTAAACTGACAGAAAAGAAGATGTACAGTGGTGTGTAAAACAACTTAATTGAACTGGTGAAGATGACATTTTAAGTCAAAAAGTTAAAGCAAAAACTGGTTAAAAATATTTCTGACAATAATTTGCAACATAAAATAATGACTGCCCTTCGTTGCCCTGATTTATTCATTCATTCATTCAACGATGTGGGTTTGAACCTCGCCATATTTATTTAACTGGAGAAAAACAGGAGCATTTATTTGATCTTTAAAAAAAGTTACATCCTTTCAAGGAACCTGCACAACGTGTGTTGCACTGTTAAAGTCGAAATCAAATTGTGGAACTTCTTGTCTTGCTCTTTCTTGAAGCGCTAGGCTAAGAAGGATTCCCCTGGGCTGCAAAGCTGTAGCTAATAGCATGCTCAGCACTCATTACTGACGGGGATGAATCTCTGCGACACTAACCATCTGGAAAGAATAACTTAAGGTTTTTTAAAAAATGCATAGGCTGCCGCCTGCGCTGTTGAAAAGACGCTTTAATATCCCTTACATTCGAGTCGAGCATCGCCGGGAGTTAAACGGCACACATTTGTATTTCAAAGCTGCACAGTCGACTTTTTTTTTTCTTTCCGACAGTACAAGGCGGTGAGGTCACATCTGTTGGTATCAAAAGCACTTTCCTTTTCACATGAGTTAACTGGATGAGACGGAACAACAACAACAAACTCTAGATGTAAATGGCATTCGATACCGTCTGCACTCTTCTAATAAAGGATGACACCTCGGCAGCTGCAGAAACACAAGCCGGCTCCGACTGATGGAGGGATGCAGCCGGATGGAGGGATGGATGGGCGAGCTCAGCCGCCACAGAGCCATCATGCTTGTCAGGGACGCCTGATAATGAGAGCGTGCAGGGAAGGCCTTGTGATGGCACAATGAGGGACACGAGACGCTAACAGTTGGTGCAAAAATCTCTTCCGTCCCACCGGAGCAGCTGCTTGTCTCGGAGACAAAGCGACGGCGAGCAGACGGTGAGTCAAAGCCAACGTGCATTGCTTGATTGTCCGCACGCCTGCATGTGTGCTCGGACACGCCGGAGCCGTGTGCATCGCTGCAGTGCCCCTCTCTGGGACAACGCAGTATTCACCGCTGGGTCTCCACGTCTCTGCTGCAAAGGAATGGGAGCCTGCAAGTGCTCAAAGCCGAGCGAGCAGCACAGCAGAGCGTGCAGAAGCAGCTGCAGCAGCTAATAGTGAACGATGCCGCCATTAAATGTCGATTTTAATCCTTTATCTCTCATTGGTGTCGTCGGTCGATGCCGAAAAAGCAGGTGTGATTTATTATTTATGTAGCGGCGGATGTATGGCGGGAGCAACATCTGGCCACACCGGCGCTTATAATTCATCCGGACACTGATTTGGGGGGGGGGGGGGGGGTTAGCTAGCGTCAGCAGGCTAGCAAGCTAATTTCACAGAGAGCACACAGCTTGACAAATTGGAACTATGTCAAACAATTAATTAACAGGAAATGAACAGGTGTTTGTTGACAACAAAAAAGAGGCGATGACACTTGTCCACACGCCACGCTGCGCTCATTGTGTATGCGCACACACACACACACACGCACACACAGATCATCTATTGGAGAAACATAAAGATGTCTCACAGCATTTGTCGCCACGTACAGCCTGCTTACAGCTTCTACTTACAGCCCACGCAGCAACAAAGAGGACAATGCGGCGACGCCCCCCCATGCTGTCTCTTTGGCGTCCTACCTACAATTAGCCAACCGGTTTGGATCAGCAAACCAAAGCTGTTATTTTCAGCTTGGCTCCACCAAAGTCAGCGAAGCAAGCAGTCAGACGAACGTCATATTTCCAAACCGCCGCCGTAGTTAAAGACCAGATCTGCTATTAGCTGTTCGTTTGTCTCTCGGCCCGCTTCGTACGTCAGGAGGAGCTTTAATGGACAGCTTGTTCTCCGATCTGCCCCCCCCTCCCTCTTTCATCCCTTCTGTCACACAAACGCAAACAGGCCCCGGCGCTGTTGGCTCTCCTGCAGATCTCCATCCATCTAGCGTTGACTCCACGTCGGAGCGTCCTTGAACGCACCGTGAGGTACTGGCGGTGCGTTTATTATTATCTTTGATACGGGATGTAATTAATGAAGGGTGTGCTGCGACCTCCTTGGACTTGTGATGAAAGCTTCCCTGCATGGGGTCCAAGATGTGACAGGATTTAGATTAAACATTTGGATGCCGTCGGCGCTGATGCCGGCGACACCGGCTGCTCTCGTTCAATCTGCTCTGATGCCTGCGATGAACACCTTTTATCCGTCGCCTTTTCAACTGGCACCGTACTTCGTGCCGACGTTGGTCGAAGGTCGAATCATGTGGCCTCACGACGACGGGCGTAAACACATCGCCATCCTGCGCAGTGGGAACCCATCTCCGCATCCTTCTTGGGCCGTTGCAGCTTTGTGCTTGACAGTTTCACCTTCGCCCCCCCCATTATGATGAATTAACAGAGCTGCTGAGATCTAACAATGTCTCCTGTGGCCGCACAAGACTTCATGGCGCCAAAACACCGGTAAGGGGCTCGACGGGCGGGGAGGACGCTGAGCGAGCGCTTTGGCAGCCGCCCTGACTCTCTGCACCTTCACGCTTTCCCCATTCATGATGAGTATTTTACTGAGTCGCTGACTTAGTTTAAACAAAAGGTGTCGCCTTTCGTTGGAGGCAAGGAAGCTGGCAGAAAGCAGACCCCCCCCCACACACACACCTGAGCGGGAGGAAGGCTGGTCCGTACGGATGTCGCCTGGCAAGGCCAAAAATAATGGGACCGTCCTAAAATGGGAAAAGTTCAAAGTGATTCATCTGCCAAGAAATGAATAAATAATGAGTTAGCAGGTCCCTTTTGACGGCAAGCGCAGAGGGACACCTGTCAAAGCTGTATGCCACAAGGAACATGAGGCTATCGATTCGCCTGTAGCTCGGAGGGCAGTCAAAGACACGGACTGATTCAGATAACGCCCTCTGGAAAGCTCCGGGGGGTTGATCCGCGGTGTCGAAGAAGATGGCACGGAGGATCCGGACCGGCTCCGGTCACCGGCTGAAAGCTCAAAAGGAAAGGCTGGAAAAAAAGAATAATAATGAATGCAACGAGGTCGTCGCTTTCGTTGCACCGGATCCAAGGAGCAACTTAGAAATTATGTTTACAAGCACGTTTGGGTTAAATCTATAATTAGATATCTAATGTGGTGAAATTTGCATCACAATCTTTGCTATATGAGGAAAACAAGTGTTTTTGAAAAGTGTCGTATTTCCAATATGATGTCATAACCGCCATCTGTGCATCACTACTCCATCAGATGATACTGATAGAGAGATAAATATGACATAAATAGAAGTAATAATAATAAAAATAAAAGTAAGAGCTCTGTGCATCAACGGAGGCCCATCGGATGTATTATTAAATGTGAATACGATTGCTCATTGCTCAGCAGACACACACACACACACACACACACATTCACCTTGCTGATCACATGGCATTGGGCGTCGTTACTCTCAGCGTTCCGCGATGCCCTCGGGTCATCGTCGCCAGACTTTGTGTGTGTGCTGGAGTGTGAGGGAGACGAAGGGAGGCTGAGAGACAGTGAGTAATGGAGGAGGAGGAGGGTGGGAGTAATGAAAACTGCCAGTCCACAGAGGATGCCGTGACATTCCAGCTGAACACTTCTTACATTTTGGCATGTTGGAAACGTGAGGATTAGGGCGTGGCGGGTCCTAAACATGTTCCCAAGTGTAGCAATCTTTCCTTCTTGCAGCTAATATTTCCATCAAGTGTTATATTTCCTTTCCGCTGTTGTGTTTATTTATAATATATCCTTGACCAAAAAGGTGTCAAAATGATACATTCACTTTTCTCTTGTCCAAATGTTCTCATATTGAATTATTAGTGCAAAATCAGCACAACGCTGAAATATAAAATGAAATATTGTGGGGGGGGGGATGACCCAGATATCTTTCACCCTTGTTGCAGACATTAAACACACAGCCGTGTTGATTTATTTATAAGGCTGAATGGCATGAATGTAAATGCATGGGTGTGTTTGTGCTGCCCAGAATCCTCCACGTTGGCTTGGAGCTTGCTGTTTGTGTGCTGGTGCCGTTTGTCCTATGGGTGGCAGTGTTGATTTACCGTTCAGACTCTCTCCACTGAGATCCTGCACCTCCCTTCCCAACACTGCGTCCGATAAATGAGGGCTCACCATGCCACGGGGCGAAGCCACAATTCCCCTGTGCGGCCGAGAACTGGCGAGAACCGGGTCTGTTAGAGGACGAAGGACTTTCAACGGAAACAAGCCCGCAAGGGCTTTTTTGAAATGCTCCTCTTAGACAGGATGTTTGACGTTATTTGTACTGTAATACATGCTACTGTGTGACTGTACTTGTACTCTAACATTCTATCTAATAAATATATTCATCATCATCATCTTCATCATCAGCTATACATCCAGGAATATGAAAAGGAAGCTCAAAACCTCACAAACTCATCATTATTGTATTTCCACCTCTCCAGAGTTGTGAGGAAATATCACCGCTCTTGAAATAAGGTGTTATTCCAGCCATTATGACGTGAACTGTATGATTATATTTCCAGATTTATAAGCGGCATCCGGCCGGTGAAGGAAATATTCGGTGCAGCTCGAGCAGCACACGGCAGGGGGCAAACCAGCACCTGGAATAAGCTGCTGCTGCTGCAGTGTGCGTGTGTGTGTGTGCGTGTGTGTGTGTGTACTCAAGTATATTCTACCCACACAGCATTCATTAGTGTGTATATTTGCTGAGGATAATGTGCTCGTAGCGGCGTCCCAGTAAACCCAGTCCAATCAGCCCCGCCTCCAACAATCCTTTCCTGATCTATGATCAAACTTTCTCTCCTAATTAACCTGGTCAGGTTGTTTCCTTGCATCCGGATGAGGAAGAGGCTCATCAGGGTCATGTGCACGTTAAACAGCCCCGCCTCTAAGCGAATCAAACTTTCATCGAGCGCCACCTTTCGGATCGGACACTCTTTATCTGAGTGATTTTTCAAATATTCGGCTTCCCATCTCCGTACTTTGTCAGTGAATGATGAATTGGATCTTGACCATCTGCTGCGATGGCATGCGGCGACCCGAGCGAGGCGACGCAGGCCATTGTTGTTCGCTCCTCTTTCTTCGCCTTTTGTAATGGCGATAAAAGATTTTCTCCGAGGAGCAACTTTCTGCAAATGGATTGAAAAGTGAGACTTCAAAAGGAGCCGTAATGAGTCCAAAGTTGGGGGATGAGCGCTGCAGAACCGCAGCTTTTCTCGAGCTCCTTCGCTCCTCTCCTTCTCTGTCAGGGCGCCCTTCTTAATCACCCCTCAACCCTGCAGACCTGCCATTCCCACGGCACTCGTCTCCAGACTGCCAACTTTCACGGCACTCACCTTCCTTTATTCGCGCTTTGAAGTATTCTTTTTTAAAGGCACAGCAGAGCATTGTGACAGAGCTGTGTCTCCTCTCTTCCTTCACTGTCTTCTCTGTGATTAATTCACGTCCAAAACAGTGGCGTCCTCTGACACTAATTCCCTTCATGACATGACGTTTCTGCACTCGGCAAAGCGCGAAGGTCCAAAGGATGCCTGGATGCGGAAGTCCTTCTTGTAATAAATCATTAGCCATTAGAGGCCCATGTGCCCTAAATGACTCAAACAAATGAACTTGTCGGCTTTAATAAGACCTCCCATTACCTGAGCATGTTCTGTTTAAAGGCAGAGGATTAAAAATAGTCACGCGGTGGAGAATTATGTCCCGGCATAAACCGATTTCAAAACTTTCAGCCCGACTTTAAGGGAATAAAAGGAGAAGGCGTAATGCCCGACTCAAGGTTGCGCTGCTCATAATTAGACCGTGGCTTTCATTTAGAAGAGTGTAAAAGAAAATTGAATTGCAAGTTCTCTTATTATTTCATCATTAGGCGCTGGAATAAATCCAATCATATATGATTGAGAATGCGTTCCATTCTACCTGAGCTTAATATTCCAACTCTGATTTATTTATTTTACATTTTCACCACCGCCGGTAATCCAGAACCGGGTTGCGTGCTCAGCACGTTATTTCCTTTAAATACCAAAGAATATCCCGTGTCACAACAAGAACGCTGCAGAGGCCGGGGTTAAAATAACTCGGCTGATTAATGGCAGCAGATTAACCAGGCCTTCAGGATCCAGCCCGTGGGCGAGTATTGGCACATTAAGTAAAATAAGGAAAAGGAAACCTTGGAAGCTAATTAAACCCAAGTATTGAACAATTAACTCACTTAAGTGACTCTTCGGGGGCTCGGCTCTGACTCCTGACCCTTGATACTGAACGAGGTGACGGAGCCAAACCACTTAGTCATGCCAGGACCTTTTCCAACGGTACCCGAACAGAATAAAAACCCATTCGAATTCATTTCAGCCACGTGATCGAAGTGCTGAATGTTAAAGATGCGTGCGGCTCCTCCTCTCTGCTTCAAGGTAGAGGAGCAAGAAGCCAAAGAATGGAAAGGACAGCTCTGTGACCAGAGCAAAGTGTTTAGCATTCAGATCCTGCCACGTATAACTGGACCCAAATAACTGTGCTTTATGTTACGTAAATGAGCTAAAAAATAATAATACTGCATTAAGCCTAGCCTGAATTGCTGTTCTAAGTAAATGAAGATTAGCTCTGCAGCTACCAGGAATACAAGCCGAATCATTGCGCAGGTAAGACTAAAATAATGTATTCATTGTTGTTTTTGCTATTCTCAGTAAGCCTTGAACAAAGGAGAAAGTGTGACTTTTTTTTAATCCACCTAATATTTATTCCCCAAATAAAACCGGCTATAACTTCCTTACAGCAGCAACTCTGGGGTCTTCATCCACTCGACCGTCTAAAATACTCCTACGAGGTGACTGTGCAGAAATTACATAGGAATACAACAAAGTGTGAAGGTTTTATAAAAGCCTTTGTGAGCATGGGAAAAGGTCGGACTCGCCATCTTGGCTAGCCAAAGTACCTAAAGTGTGCCAAATGGGTTTCCAGCCCTAACAAGGGAACCTGACAACAAATACGGCCCAAGTCCATTAAAATGGCCCGACTCATACCCAATATGCAACCAATAGGAACACAGATCACAGCAGGGGGCAGCGTGTTGTCATCGCCATCAAAATGTGTCCAAAAGCATAAAGAACAATGACTCAACGGTGGATTACACACCCTTTAATGATAAGATCAGTTAAATACCGAGAAGCCCAATGGGTTCGGGCGGGGCGGGGCCCTGTCTGCTCCACGGCGCCGCAGCGTTAAGCTGTTTCCTGCTGGGCGCTTTCTTATGCTAATAAGGAGACAAGATCAGCTGATTATCAGCAGGTGGAAATGACCTTGTGCTCCTGCATGACCTCCGTTATCAGTTTATATGTCTAACATTGTATTTTTTTAGGAGTTCAGGAACCAAATTATTTCTGAAATGAATCGACTATTCAGAATGTAAACTAATTCAAGTATAAAATAATACAAATAAAACTGTTCCGCTTCACTCCTGAGCTTCTTTTAATCCAGCGCTGATGATTTCTCAGCGTTCTGCCTTCTCTGGACGAGGGTTGATCTTTGACTTGCTGACTTTAAAAGTGCAGAAGAATTTGTACAACCTTTTAGACTAAATGTAATGTAAATGTCTGCATCCTCGTAACTATGGTGACGGATGATCGCTAGGCAAAGAGAGAATGCAAGATGGAATCCAGAAGTGGCCACGGCAACGCAAAGACCGGCAGGCAGGAAAAGAATAAAGGTCAGTGGATGAAAGTTTTCTCAGTGGGCTGGAATCAAACCTGCAGCCAAACTGTGAGCTTCTCATCCCCACAGATGGACGAAGCCGTCTGTTTTAACCCTGACTTGCATTCAAAAATACGGCCTCAAAAAGCACGATTGCCTCGGATCGGTGAGCGAACAAATCTGCAGCTGAAAAGCACAGACGAGGAGTTGAATGCCGCTCCGGGGAGGAAAGAGGTCCTGATGTTTCCCATAAAACGACATTCTTTTTGCACAATTTTGTTGTCCTGCCAGAAGTTCACTAGAAGATTTTTTCTTTTTCTTTATCTTTTCGACGTGCACGGAATAGTGATGATGCTGCAACACCTTCCGTGTTATTTCATTATGAATCTTGCTCCTGGGTGAGACTTGCGGTGAGCAGGAATGGGAATGGAGGAGGGCGGTGTTTGACTCCCAATGCCCCGTAGCCAGGAATCCATCACCGGCATCAAGGCGCTCCAGTCACCAGAGGAAATGAACTCACCCATCCTGTTGCACGGACTAACCCGGCCTGGCCAGTTAGCTGATCCGTTTCTGTCCTGCCGCATAGCAACCCAGTGCTTTAGCGTTTAGCAGCAGAATTAAAAGCCATTATTAGCATATGTTGCGATGTCGCTGCTAATAATTGGCTTTGAGCCTCAAATGTGAAACTGATTAAGCCAGTCCTCCACCACTCCTCTAAATGCAGATCGTCCTGATGAAGATGCAGAGCCTGATAGCGATCGCACATCATTACACCGATCATCCAATCCCCTTCCAGCCTTGCAGGCGAAGCGTTGGGTGATCCTGCTGGTCTATTAAACGGGATTTAAGGCGTCTTGGATTGATGCTCATGGGAAGGGAAGGCTGAGCTGTGATGTCCAATCTCGTTCTGGATGGAAATTTAAAGCGATATGTAATTGTGTCTTTGTCCCGTTACAATGATATTGATTATAAGAGCGTATTTGCATCACTCCCGCCATCATCCCACTCTGATGTCTGATGTTCTGCTGCCTCTGCTCCCAAATGGAGGATCTTAATATATATAATATCTCAATTTTCTAACTGTATTCCGTTTGACGTATTCAGATTAGATTTCTGTTTCCAACTTGCATTCCCATGATTGGAGCGCAGCTTGACGGACTCGGTGACATTTTGCAGCTAATTTCTGCAGCCGTGACTGCGAGCCCGTTTGCAGCGTTTCCTCTGTAGACGGAAATGTTCTACACATTTTTACTTTTTTTCAAAGCTGCGTTCAAGACATCAACTCATGACAGAGGAAATAAGAAAGAGAGTTAGCTCCTAAAGCATGAAGAATTTCTGTAATATCAACTGCTGCCACCGGGAAGCGTAGCTCATAACCGAGATTGTGTCGAGGCGCGTGCTCAAACCGGCTCTTGCAGTTTTCTGGCTTGACATGATATATTCTATGAACAGTAGGGAAAGCAAGAGATTCAAACTGAGACAGGCGGGGGAGATAGAGGGAAAAATATAGCCATCGCAGAGGTAAAAGGGAATGACGGGCAGAGAGAACAAATGAAGGCGAGGAACATCCAGTCAGCTGCAAACTCTAGACGGCAAAGAAAGAGAACAATTCTCAACATCCCTATTAACAGTGGTACAATCTATTGCATGGAATCGGTTGTCAATTATAATCAGTGTAGAGGATGTGCTCGTCTTCCTGTCTCTGGATCTCATGTAATTCCGATCTTAAATAGACAACAAGAAAATGTTCGCACAAATAAAACGTTGGGATCAATTAATCTCAGTTGATTTGACTGCAGGAACAAAATGTGAAAATCAATTGCAAATGACTTTATAAAGACTTTTATGCATGCTCGCTATGTTCATCTTGTTGCCTCTCTGCTAATGTTGAACATGCCTCTTTCGTTGCGTGAACAAGACCGGAGCGACCGAACGATACACTACATAATGTTTAAATCCAGTGAAAGTACACCCAGAGAAATGTACACCAGCACGGCTAAAGTATTATTACTTATTTTTGTCAGACAGCAGCTACAAGATACAATGTGTATATTCTGGAAATCAAGTCTGTGCTGTAAATAGATTCTTCTCCATGACCTAACTTATATATCAGTGAATGAAATTATTGAGTTCTGCAGTGCAACCTACATCGGCGGACTTTGATGATGTCACACCTGGCCTGAATGATGAGGTGGCAAGCTTTGACACACATTACAATTGGAATTAGCTTTAGAAGCTAACACTCTGCACCATCACCGGATAATGGGAATATATTCGTGGAGTGCAGGCAGGCAAATAATAGCCCAGAGGCCCATAAATGACCCCCTCTCTCCTTTCTTCTTTTCCACGGTGCCCCAATACAGACCAGCAGAGATTGGCAGACAAGCGGCTGTTCCGGACAGAATGAGTCCCGTGACCCTGGAGGACGGGTGAATGCTCAGTCTCCATTCACCCGCAGCCTGTTTCGAGCGCATTACACACTAATCTCCACAAGTTTCATTCTGGTGGGAATAGCCTCGCCAGCGTTTTAGCAGCAGTCCCCTGCATGTAAGGGAAGGGATGGGGGTGAGTTAGAATATCCTCGTTGCTGTGATTTATTACCCCCCACATTTAAGGTTTTGCTCCCTTGCTACATTTGTTTGTCCTTTCTTGCTTTCAAACTCTTTGTTTTTTGTTTCTCTGCCGGCGGGTCCATTTGCAGTCACGACGGTCCTCCCGCCGGCGAGCACCCCCGTGATTGCAAGTGTATGACGGGGGGGAGATGAGCGATTGAAAGCAAGCGAGTTCAAATCCTGTCTACCCCAGACATCTGCTTTCCAAACACAGGGCGCTCAACGGGACAATTGTTTTCTGTCAAAGGGACAAACTCAGAAAATGGGTCTTGAATTTCTGATTATCAGCTTCCTTGGCAGGAAAAAAATAGATGAACTCCCCGTGAATGCTAATTTGAAACTGTGTCGTCGTTGCCCGAGTTCAGCACCGGAACAGATTCTCTTCTCTAAACAGTCCAGTCATGGTACATTATAAAAAGATATTGGAATTGCAGGAGGTGCCGTGACTGTCATTATTTCCCTTTCACGCCCTGGACGCTGCTGCATGGAGATGATATAGTGTTTATTTATTATCTGGGGGGAGGGGAGGGGGGCAAGAAAATGTCTCTACATTCACAAATATGATGCGGCTACACATATATCTCAATGCTCAGCAAAGTGCACAGCTATTTATGCATGCTCTTCCTCGCCTTGACAGACCAACGGTTCATATTTGCTTTGTAAATTGCATCAAGAACTACAAAAGAGGAACACATATGTCAAGTGCTAAGTGCTAACGTACTCCCCACGCTCATCCCACTCCCATCCGGCTGCACAGGGATGTCAGTGTATGGAGCAACGCCACCATCTGTACTGTATGTAAGTGGTGATTAAGCTCCTGCCGAGGACGCTGCTGCGCTACGTCCATGCGGAATGCATGACTATTCTGCTGATTCCAATTATTCCTCTCATAATAACTCATTTGCATTTCATCCCCAACGCCGTCTGGGCTGATTAACTAGCCTACAGTGTTGAAGCGTCACTTCCACGGACGGGTTGCGTTCAGCGACTGAATTAAAGAAATGCCAACTCGACTGTGAGGCGTCGAAAGCGTTCAGAAGTCAAACACGTGGATCCTTGAGCTGCTTGCTCTGGGAGCCACGCTGACCTTCGGCATTGGACTTTAAAAGCACATCTTACTTTTCTGACAAATGCAAAACTGTCAACAGAACACAGTTCTCAGACAACGGCCATGTTTCCACCGAGCAGTTCGGTCTGAAGCTGTGATTCCATTCCATTCATTTTCCCATGTGATAAAGCCGAGATCTAATAAGTCGCCTGGAGATGAAGAAAGCCCCCACCTCCACGCAGCCGTCGGCGGTCGTTAGACAATTAGAACGCCTAAGCTAGCTGCTGCTGAATAAACGTCTTTTCTTTGAACTTTGTTAAATATGCAATATGTAAATGTCGTCGAGTGCGGCTGCTTCCTTCCGTCTCTGTAAACAGCCCGGTCAAACATAAATGCTATTTGATCGCCGGAGGTTGTGTTTCCCGTTGAATGTGCAAACAGGTAGCATTTCTCCGGTTGCTGCCTGCAGAATCAGCCAGGCAAAGATTAGCATTTTAATATATTAAACACATCACAAAGTGGGAGTCGCCAAGAGTAGCTGCTGCATTAAGGCAATTACGGTTGTCATAAACGTGATTGCATGCCAACCGTTCGCCGAAAACCTCTCACTTCTGCTTAGAACACAATTTAATGAAGCAACTAGAAGTCGCGGTTGCAGCGTCGGCCGCATCTCAGGTGTCTCTTGGAGCGGCGCCGTTGCTCGCAGGTAAATCGCTTGCACATTTCTAGCTGTTACATTTACATTTTGCTGCTGGGCTGCCCGCTTTTTCAGCCGTCATTATTTCTTTCTCATTTCTTCTATTTTCCAGCGTGTCTGTCAGGAAACTCTCAGGCTTTAGTTAAATGTGAGAATGAAAGAGTCCAGGAATCTGCTGGAGAGTTGCCTGCTGTACGTGTCTCAGATGTTTTGTGGGAGGCATTGAATTCTGATCTGCAGAGGCTACTTCTACCAGAGACAATGTTGTTGCTGGGGGTGGGGGGGGGGGGGGGGGGGGGTGATGGATTCCTGCTTAAACGAGTGCTGAACAAGCAAAGCGGTACAGAGCACCCTTTTTACTTCCATTCTCCGGATGCTTGGACTATTGAACCCTAACCCTCATCACGCTGTTTTGTTTTTCCTTCTGTGGAAATGCAATCGCCGCATGCCTACGTTTAGATGCTTAGCCGCCGTTAAGGCAAATGCAATAATGAGAATGGAGGCTACAATTAGTGAGAATCTGAGTGCAATTCCCTCTGCCATTTTAACGACGCTAGAATCCCAAGCTTCTCGTTTTAGCATCGCCTCGGCTTTCGTGAGGGACGCTGGAGATCATTAATGTTGACTGAGCTTCACAAGAAATTGCAGAGAGATTGTGAAGCACTTTGGCCAGAGGGTCTTTGCCCTGGACAGACTCATCCCTGCTTTTGTCGAGCCGCCATCAGTCCTACCTCAGACTCAGAGAGATGCCTGGCCTGGTCCACCGGGTTATTTGTTTTAAAGGTTACCGGCTTTCTGTGAAGCTGAAGACACAACATTTCAGTGGAAAAAGGGGACGCTTTGACTCCGGTTCCAAACACGATGTACCCCTCGAGTATGCATGGATGATAAGGACTCTTTATCAGCTAAATGGATTATCGCAGCAAGGACATTGTACCCTCAGTGAAGGATCAGGAAGAAATGTGACCGCTGCGTACGACCGAGCCGGATCCCTTCACGACGTGTGCTACAAAAGATTCCAGCTTTAATACTATCTGTGCGTCCGGCCGTCGAGCTCATGTCAGCCTGGATGTAGTGGAATACAAAGTAGAGAATATTTGCTTGTCAACAAACTGTGCTGGGTAATAAATTTACCTTTGAATCTCCTTGTGAGGACATTTTTATCGGCCTTCTCCTGTTTCTGTTAAATATGTATGAATAAGAGTTGAAGGAAAAGTGAAGCTGAGGCAAGAGAGAGGCCTTCCTCCCTTAATTATTGACACGTCGTTTTCATCCAGGTGTCACGGTTGGCCTGCTTTAAAGATCTCGCTATCAACGCGCATCAAAGGAGGGGCGTCCATTTCGGCTAAGAGATGAAGACGCAAAAGAGCGAAAGCTTTGGCTGAGAGGAAGTCAAAGCAGGGAAGCTGTTTGCCGGCACGTGACGGAAGGACCGTACCAGTTCTGGGCAGCTCGGAGTGTGAGCGATAAGGAAGCACCGGGAACACTGCAGGAAAACTCAGGAAACGGCACCGGAGGCTCAACGGCATCGTCTTGAAAACAAAAACAGTCTGCAGAGAGGGAAGCATTAGCATGCAGCTATTTGGCATTATCGTGCTAATGAGTTACAGCAATGTTGTCTGTCAGCTGTAATTACAGCGATTAAACAATAAACTGCTTTAATCAAATGTGCAGCGGGCAACATCCATCAGCAACAAGTTGTCGTCCTCCTGGTTGTTTACAGAGAGACGCATTAATCTTATTAAACGCAACGAGATCTGTCAGGTATCTTGACGAGGGGCACACATGCACCCCCCCCCCCCCCCAACTGCTGCCATTTTCCCTTCAAACCCTGATGCACATCCCATTTGTCACACGCACGCCTCTCGGGAAGATGAAGGATGCAACTGGGCATGCCATCATCAGCTCTTACCGTCAATGCCTGATCGCAAGCAAGCGACTCACAGAGGTCACCTCTCCGGGCCTCTTGGAGTTATTGCCGGTGGGGGTCATGTGGCACGCATGACTGCCAGAAAGGGGGGAAATTATTAATGTTATGCAGTAGGGTTATGGAAATGACTCTAAACATGGGTTTGCTTTTAGCGTAATGCCTTGTGAAAGGAACTTCGGCACCTCGGAATAATTGGAAGGAAAAGAACAACGAGACTCTCAGAGGGGGCCGGAAATGTTCCGCCTGATGTTTCTAAAGGATGTTCTGTGTACTCTTTACTGGGTTCTGGAAACACTCTCATAAACCAAATGGGTTTTACTCAAAACTCCACGAATACTTTTCTTATTAGCGGCGGATCAAGCAGCTGTTGCGTTCTGTCTGAGGAGCAAACAGATAATTAGCACTTTTTCTGCAGCGGTACTTAGCTTTAGCTTCTTTTAGCTCATTATCGATTATCAAGACATTGAGTGTGTGGGTTAGGGTAATGGGGTGGGTCGTTTTATTGCTCCCCTATGAGATAGGACGGGGGGCATAATATGTTGATGACGATGTGGGCGATAAAGAGCAGTTAGCAGCTGATGCAGCCATTTCCCAACCCCCCGAAAAATCTGACGACCAAAGAAGCAGCTGTCACTTTTGGTTCATTCTGTAATATCTCCACAATCCCTTAGCAATCGTACGCTTTAAAGGACGTTGAGCCAAGAGAGATCAAATGTTTTAGTTTTCATTCTAAATTCTTTTTTAAAAAATCAATGATTTTCATCATTTATTTTACAAGAGAAGACAGCATTCTGTGACCATGTAATCTTTTAAAAAACAAGTCAGTTTCTTTTTTTTTTTAAAGAAAACATTGTTCTTGTTTGCATATCGAGCCGTTATGATTGGAAGACTTTTATTGTAATACATTTTAGCAGAGGCTCACTGGAATAAAAACTCCCAGCATTCAGCAGCTTAAGAGCCAGATATTGCTGTCAGGCACCGTTGCAAGATCGAATGGATTTTGAGCGATTACTGAGCTGGAAAAACAAACAAACTAATTTTGTTTTCAGGAGCTGATGGAGAGCAAAAATATAACGAAAAAGAGAGTGAACTTCATTGGGTGGCCTGTTACACAATACAAGATGAATTCACTGCTGCTCAGCCTCCTAATACAGTTATACGTCTTCTGTGGGTCTTAAAGGAGCTTTAACAAGATTGAGAAAATAACCTCAATGATTTCATCAAGGTGATGTCGGCTTGGGAACTGAGAGCAAAAATGTTGGGACTTTTTTTGCTTCTTTTTTTTTGGGGGGAAAGCCTACACTGCAAGTGTGGGAATTTATTGTGTCCATGTTGTTGTATGAAATAAAAAATGTGCTAATCTCTTCTATTATGCGATGTTTAGGATGCGATGGTCGGAGTCTGATGTCTGTGAACTGGTCGGGGATGACGGTGATCCAACCCCAACCATTTGCATTTGTCTCTTGTGGGTATAAATTTACGGGTGCTGCTTTCAGCCCAAACAGAACTGCTCATTTAAGAATATAAACAAAGCATTGACTATCTGGCAAAAGTGCAAAAAGGTGTCTGTGTGTAAGATAATATTTCTGAGGTGCACTTTTAAGCTGCCATCACATCTATTAAATACAGTCCGCGAAGTGCGAGACCTTGCAAAAAATAAGTCTTTGGCAAAGCCGGGTTCTGTCCGTCTCGGACTTTTGCAGTGGAAAAGCTTTTCCAAATTAAGTCTTGGCTGACCTCTCCCAGCTCGTAAACGGCAGTTAATCACATGACTGTATTTAATGAAATCATCACGCCGAACGCCGCCGCTGACGACAGTCCTTAAATCTTATGCCGCTCCCTCGTGCATCGGGCAGTCGTGATGAAGTGCAAAAGGGTCTTCATTAGAGGTCATTAAAAGGAAACAACCAGACAGGAATCTAATCACAGAATACATCACACAAAGAAAAACACACACACATAGTTATGAATATGAAAAGATGTTGGTGCAATTACTTTCTATTCTTTAATGAACAGGCTCTTTGAAGACCTTCTGGTTTCTTGCTAAATTATAATTTGGACGATGTTGAGATGGAGAAACTGTAGGCAGCAAAGTTGAAGTGTTTAGGAGGCTTCAGGGCATTTTTATATTGTTATAATTAATCTTCTATGTCAGCATAATGCGGCAGCTTAATTTAAATCCTACTCGATTTCTTTCTGACTTAATCTTCATTATTGCCGGCAACGTGTTTACCCGTGATTAAAATATTCCAAAGCTGGGGAAATCTTCTATCAGTTGTGATCGCAACGTGAAGAATTCTTCTCACGCCTTATTTTTCAAATGTGCATAAATTAAGCGGGAGGTGTGGCTTGTGTCTGCGTGCAGGAGGACTGCTGCTTCGGGACTCGTCATGCTTCTCTATTAGCACACTGGCTGTTTATCATTCAGCGCTGAGGCGCTAATGGCGACTAGCATCAGTCTAATTCCATATCCTTTAATTCCTCATCGTTAATGGGAAGAATAGTGAAAAATGAGTGAAAGTACAGCTGCTTTCGTGTAATTAACAGCACAATTACCGAAGCAATCGATTCGTTTTGGAGAGATCATTTAGGAAAAAGGTTGGAGCAGAAAAGCAGGAAAAGACGTTCTCAGGAGTGAAATCAGGTGTTCCAGGTGTTTCTTTTGGGTTTTTTTTAGGGGGGTGTGCTGAGATTATTTGGTTTGTTACTTCAGGTGTCTGGGTGGAGACGGCCGATGCAGCGTTCAAATCCGGGCTGAGGGTTTTGGGCCTAAAGGAAAAAGAAAGATTGAATAATTATAATATATAAATATATTATTTATAATTTTTTTAAATAGTTTTATCATGTGAAACACTTTTAATCATCATTATTTATTATCAGAGTACCTTTGTCGGCTTTTAACCGGGGAAGACCCAATAAATTGACAAGTAAAAGGCTTTAAGATCTCGTGTGATAACTACATGTTTATGGCCAAATGGCTTTTCATAAAGCGCCGCGCTCTTTAATCTTCCCCGGCGGGTCCTAACGGTGGGAGGATTGCTAGAATGGATAACGTCATATACAAAATGTGACTTTGACCACACCTGGAGAAAAACTTTACCTGTCAGATATCAGAAAGTCCTCGCGGGACGTTTGAAGGATGCTTGTCGATTACAGAAGGACTCCTTGAGGTTTTTATTTTCCAGCTGTCATAATGAATTAATAATGAGTTGTGCGTTGCCGAGTCCTTAACTCGATCGACTGCGAGGTTATTCCAGGATGAGTCTCGTCTTTCCAGCTGTTTGTAAAAATAGTTTTTTCACGACTGCAAAGAAAGGGAGGGGGTGGTGGGGGGGGTGATGATCTCTTCCCAAAATCATGGAGTACACAGCTTGTGCTCCTGAGGACCTTTTGCTCAGCGGTAACAGATAAAAGTATTGGAGGCTTTGAAGGTGACTCTTTTAGCTCCTAGTCGGGGACAATCTGACTGGATGTTGTCAGACATTAGAACAGCCTGTACCCTAAGATAAGGATAGCCGGGACACGGGACCGACTCCGGCGGCGCCCTCCTTGTTAACACCACATCTATTGCCTCCAAACGCAATCCTGCAGCGAGAAATGCAGTCGGCTAAAGCAGGGATGGGATTTTTCGGGCCTTCTATTGTGGTATTACATTATGGCGCAGCCCGAGACTTTCATTCTGCTGTAATTGCACGTTCAAGTTTTGTGTCTTTTTCTTTTTTGTGGAAAACTGTGTTATGTTGTTATCAGAAAATTAGAAGCCAAGAACTGCGTGGGAGTCAAAGATAAATCCACAAAGCACTCCCTGCTTTTCACCAGCATGATGTCAACGCTGGATGAATGTAAACCCGCCGCGCATCGACAGATTAGACTCAACAAAGGTCCACACTGGAGGCACAGAAAATTCAATAGCAAAAGGAAAAAAGGGGGATCCTTCTTCCTCGTGTGAACTTCTGAGTCCGCTGCCGGCGATCCTCTCCGGCCCAATAATGAGGAAGTTTGAGAATTAGGAGTTTAAATCCAGATGGACGCTCACACCGGATCATGCTTGCAAATTAGTCCAATTGTTTAAATGACAGTATGGGATTATTCTGTGGCTGTTTAACAATCCCAAACGTCACTAGATTTCCATTATCTCGGGTTTACAATAAAAACGGCACGTGTTCTTCAAAAGGCTAACTCAAACACACTTTGATGTGTCACCACCCATAGGGCGGAGTCACACACACGCACACGCACACACACACGCACACGCACACACACACACACACGCATACCGGTCATGCAACGATGGAAGTCAGAATGCACCTTAATGAGTATCACGAGCCGTTTGGACACGTAAACCTGAAACACACACGCACACACACCACAACACGGGCAGAAAAAAAACATGCATGTAATGTACACAAGTGCAGTGCACACACATGCTCTCACTCATCTGAAGAGTTCCTCTCCTATGCTATATTTATTCATTAAATGTATTTTAATAAAAGGCATCTCCCATGGCTGACGCGTCTCCTGCCCCCCCCCCCCAACCACCATGATGTGGCCAAATACATCAAATTTAATTTAAAGGACACGAATCAGAGACGTGCATGTGGACAAAGACGCTTGCATTCCTTCATGCACATGCATTATTGTCGGTGACAAGATTCATCTTTCCTTGTCCCCTTTCTTTTAAAAAAAGCCTCATAGAGCGTAAAGCCGACTCTCTCTCTCTCTCTCTCTCTCTCTCCCAGCCTCGGATGATGTAAAGGCCGTCTGGAGGAGCGGAGAGAGGGTGCATGCATGGAGTGCTAATCCCCAGGTGACAAAGCTCCTCTTCAATGCATGAACCCGTCACCGGGAGAGAGGCAAGAAGAAAAAAGTAGTCCCCATCTCCTATTCAATTCACCCTGTAATGAAAAAACGCACACACGGAAATGGAGGCTTTCTCCATTAGGAGGGTGAAAAGCAGCTAATACGAACGAATGAGGTGAGAATGTGCCAGTGTGTGTGGTGTGTCTAACACACACACACACACAGGTGTGTATTTGCAGGGTGGGATGCTGCATCTTCACGCTGCATTTAAAAAAAAAACGAAGAAAAAAACAGCCCTGGCAAATATAAAGGGCAAACCAAATGGCGCCGGAGTTCATGGTTGCAGCCTGATAACGCCGTGATTACGTCGTAAATAAAAATGCTTCTGCTGACACATTTTGAATGAAAAATGTTGTGCTCGTTTCTGTTCAGCAGTCGGCGTCCCAGGCGGTGCATCCAGAGTTACATTTAGCCTCCAACACGTCCCTTAAAAAGCAGCAAATGGGGACTTTGAAGCCGGAAATTGCTGAATGAGGACATAAAAACTCCCATCTTTTGCAAAAGGTCAGTAGATTTCATTAACAGTTGTAAAGTAATAATAGAAAAATAGATTATGAGTTGTAACCTTTTTGTCCTCCAGACTGCCTTTAGATGCCAACAGTGAGTCTTCATTCCACTAAAGATGATTAGCATCCTAGCAGGATGGGATCGTGACCCCCGAGATAATTCAAATGCACGGTATTTACAGATGTGAGCAGGGAGTCATGTGCGGTGCAGTAACCCACCGTCCTGCAGGGATGTGCACATATTTCTAGGATGGTGAAAACTTCCCACCTAATATTTCTTTCACTTATTGTGACCAGTCCAAAGCACACCTGTGCAATAATTTGTTGTGGTCAGCATCTTTACAGCCCAGATGAATGGATTCTCGGGCGAGGATAAATGCCCTCTAATGCACATTTTAAGAAAGTATCTGTGTGCGAGAAAAGTTTCTCATCTTCAGCTTCAACTTCCAAAAAATGGGAGCAAAAAACGAAAGTGCTGCCTTTATTTCGAGAGTGTGAATCAGCACAGGCCGACTTTAGGTCTTAAAGTGACATGTTGTCAATGATGGACTGAAAAGCGTGAACGCTGTTGATGTCGAGCTTACGACTCAGCTGCCTCGCTGTCATCGCTGCTGCTAACCCAATGCTAATTTTTTTTTTCCCGAGTCAGGAAGAAGTTTCACTTTGTTCCAGATTCAAAAGAGAAAATGGAGAGAGTCCAATTACAATTTACCTGCAGCGACTGCACCCCCACCCCAGCCTCCCGGGCAAGAGAGAGCCGCATTGATTCCGACTTGAGCTTGACGAAATGGAAGAAAGACATAATTCCATTTGTCTTGGTCGAGCCCATCCCATGTGAGGAGCGAGCCTTGCTGATTTCGGCTCAACTCCTGTTTTAGGGAGATAAAATCACGGCGCCTGACAGATGCCCTTTAATCACTTCCACGAGTGGCGGGCAGGCAGAAGTGCATGGTAAACAGGCTGCCAAATGTCGCCCCCCCCCCCCCCTCCCCCCTAACTTTCATGATGGCTTCGATTAGTAGCTCAGAGTCGAGAAAATCCCGTTTAATGAGCACCAGGAGTGAAATGCGAGTGATCGTGGGACTGCGAACCGGGGCCGACTTGACATCTATTTGGTCTTTGGAGATGTTTCACCTCTCATCCAAGAGGCTTCTTCAGCTCTAATGGACTGACGCTGAGGTTCAGGTGTTCAAACCTTTGCGGATCACAAATGCAGGATCGTTTATTGCACAGATCCATACTGGACACGCCTGATTGGAAAGGAAAAAGGCTGTTTCCAAAAATACTCGGACGGATTGTCCAATCATCTGCTATCGATCGCCTTCCGTCACCGGTGAGCTTCATGCACGTCAACCATCTTCATCAGGGCCGCCAGATGAGCCTAAAGGAGTCAGAGCGTTTCACCGATTGTAAATAGAATAATTATCTTCTCCGGTGAGAGTTTAAAAAAATGTTATTTCAAAAAAGTCACTGCTGAATTCAACGGGCAATCTTTCAAAAGCGGAAAGTAATTTCATGTCAATATTTCTTCTGAAGTATGCCGTACAAGACGACTGACATTTTGCTTAATGGACTTGAATCAATGTTCCCATAGCAACAAGATCCTGGGTATATACACGTTAAGGTTATCAGGAAATGTCACTAAATATCCTGTTTGCTGGCTCGCCGATCCATCCTCCTCTAAAACTCCGATGCTACGAGCTGTGAAAAGTCCTTTATCGCTATGAAATGCACACTCTAGCCTCCAGCGATGCTTCAGGTTCAAAATGATCATTTAAAAAAAAAAAAAATGACACAATAGCTCAATGCAGTAACAAGACTTAAAGTGATTCTCAAAGACAGAGGAAAGGAAAATCACTTCAGGAGTTACGTATGGATGGAACTGCACCTTTGTGTTTTTCTCTCATTCTTTCAGGCTCATCGCTGCGATGCTTCAAATATCAAAGCAATTACGCTCGCACTCTGTCTAACAAAGGCAGCCTGGCCTCAGGTGGAGCTCGCAATTACAAAGTTGTATCAAAGTCCCGATTCAAAATCACCGCCCCAGTTTGTCATAAATCTTGAGTTCAGAAATAATTAACGGCACACTTTGTGTTGAATATTCTAATTTGGGGTCGCAGGCATGAGCAAGAACGGTTAGCTTCCAGTAACACCGAGTTTCCAGGTGTGCCAAAGTTTCAAAAAACTTACTTTTCTTAACTTCTGCAGCGCTTGTTGTCTGGAACCCAGTTCGCAACTCATGATAATTGCTTTTCCAGCATGTGCTCTCTTGCCCCCAGAATGAAGTAAAAAATACTACTAATAATAATAATTAAAAAAAAAAAGAAATGTCTGCGCTCTCATCTTGCACACAAGGAGAACCGAGATTCGTATCATTTAATTTATCTTGCTGGGTATAAACTATTCCTGCAGGAATCAGTAATTATATACATTCCAAAACGAACAGACCATTCCTTCAACGAGGCTGAATATTTTAGCGTGTGTGTTCTAAAATGGAAGCTCAGATTCAGCCTGACGTTTTCATTAATTCTAACAGATGATGGACACGATTCCTCCGCTGGAAATGCTATAAGTGAGGAACGATGAGAACATGAAGCAAACACACGCACGGCAGCGTAAAGGCTGCATCGCTTCAGTTTACTGAACTTTCATTGTTTGCCATCGCGTCGCGATTCTAAGCGGATTAATCCAGTCTTGAATTTAGTCGGGATGTTTTTAAAGAGGATGCTGTATTTGATGCATCGTTCAGTGAAAATCTAAGAGCCGCGTCACACCGGGTTCAGGCGTCGTTTGAACCAAAGACCTGCCGGAGCCCTTTGACGCTCTTTTTTTTTACACTTAATGCCATCAAGCACCAAGCTGAGTGTCGACAAAAGTAAATCCACACCCGCCGTGGCGTCTAATACCGTGATGAAGTCTTTAAAAGCATTTAGGAGATGCCGCGGCTTTGAGGGAAGGGCGTGATGATTCTTAATGTTGGATATGTATGCATGGTTTAGATTGCACCATGAAAGAGAAGTTAAAATATCCATGCAAACACAACACCTGCATGTCAGCGACAGGAACAGTAAAAAAAAATGAGCCCGTGGTGATCGTGTTATAAGAGCAAATGGGCGGAGCCACAAGGTGATGGAGGGAGGAAATGGAAAATGCAAGGCAATCTGGTTTAATGTTGGAATACATCAACCAGGAAGTGTGGCCTGTGTTCACGTGGAAATCTCACCCGTGTCTTTTATCCTCAAACCTTGACGTCTTCCTCTGTGCAACGATTTACAGCCGTATCAGCGAGTGGCGTTCTCACCTGTCGTCCAGAGGCCTCCGCAGCCGGGTCCAGGTCCCACGTCTTTGCTTGATCATTCTCAAAGGGCGCCGAGTCTCCCGGTCCCAGCGCTTTCCTGAAGGCGTTGGAACATTTTGAGCTCAAAGAACAGCCTGCAGTTGCTGTGATGGAGATTATAGCCAGAGACGGATCAGTAAAGCCCGACACCCCGATCCGACAGCGAGGACCAAAGAGTCCTGCGTTTGTTCTTCTGTCTCTGACAGGGTCGAAAGGCCATTTGCCCAGAGACTAATCACAATTCCGAAACAAGTTGACAGGAATTTACAGTTAAAAAAGATGTCACAACTTGATCCCAGTTGCATTTGAACATATTAGTGCCTTCAGGAGCCGGTCGATTGGGACCAAATCACAAGTCAAATACGCAGTAACAAGAAAACAGAAAGGTCAAAACCAGAAAAATGTCAAAAATGATGCTGGGCATTAAATGTGCAATGACCTGTGGAGAGCAGGAATACCGCAACCCCAGTATCGCAGCAAGCGTCCTAACCGGCAGGCGCTTCCACCCACAATCCAGGCTGCACAGGCTATATAAGAGCCCGGTCTTCTCTGGAATTGCTTTTTTAATAAATAGATAATTTGTGCAAACGCTTAATCCCAATCAAACGCAGACATTCCGAGCCCAGATTTGCAGGGATTCTGGGAACAGCAATGCTGAAATGACTTTTGTTAATGCTGATGTTGCAGATCAGACTTTAAGAGTGTTTGGTCGCAATGGAGCTTCCTCCGCTGCGGCTGCATCGTCCTGGCACGCCGGCCGGACGCACGAGGAAACCACGACTGGAAAGAAGCAAAGAGCTTTCTCTGGAATGCAATCAGCTTCCTGCCATCAGTCGAACTGGGGCAAAAAGAGAACAGCGAGTGGCATGGATGGATGGGGGTGAGCGCTCCCAGTCAGGCACCGCTGAATCTTTGACCACATCTGTATCGATTTTGTCCCGCTGATAGTCGCCGTGAGACAGCTGACAGATGGCGGAGGACACGCTTCGTTACCGCGGAGCGTCTTCTCCCAGCTGCCTCCTCAATCCAGCCACTTTCTGTGCAGCCCCGTCAATAAGTGCGGCGTCACAGGCGAGCCACGCCCTGCTAAGGCTCAATCTTCTCTGTTCGTTCCATCCAACAACGGAGAGATGAGGGGAGATACTTTGCTATCGTTGGTCAGCTGCTCTTTGATTTTTGTCCTCGTCCAGCCATTGAGACGGAGGTTACATCTGGCGACTCGCAGCACAGGCTTCAAAGGAAACACACCTGATGGACCAGACGATAAAAGCGGCATCAAAATGTTTTTGCTTGGATGCTAGCATTCATTCTCAGACGAGAGAAAAGCATGCGCACGGATCACTCGTCCCGGTAATTACCCATCAGCCCTCTTGCGGACAGGAAGCCTTTTTGAAATGATTGTCTCCGTCGTGTCGTCGGCCACTCTGAGTGTGATTCTTCCGATTGTGATGCCGTTACTCAGTGAGCTCAGAGAGTATATATTTCCTTTTGCGACCATTACGCTGAGGGCTAATGTCTTTTCTGCAGGACATTGCCCACCAGTTCAAAAGTTCACTTCACCACTTGCAGTTTGCTCAAATCAATCCCCCCCCCCCCCAGTAATCAGTCGATATCCTCATCCCCCCTGTAGTTTGCATCAATCTACATAGTGCAGGCTCAGCCACCCAAAATAAGATTGTTCTCATTTGCTGGTATGGATTTCCCCTCCTATTTTAGGCGCTGATAAATCTGAGATGAATGTGAGGCGATGCATCATGTTGTCCGTGATTCAAGTCAGAGCACCTTGTGGGAGAATATGGCGAATAACGCTCCGGTTTCTCCGCCATTCCCTCCCTCTCTCCGGGAAGGAGACCTTGTTCAACGAGGAGGGTGGATTTCCACACTTTACATGCAAACAAATACTTCCAAAGGCGCACATGCACATAAAAGGTGGTTCAAAGTGCTACGGTGCACTTTGGGGGGGGGGGGGGGGGGGGGGGCACTGGCTGTGAGCTGGCGGCTTGTTTGGAAGCCTTTGACAGTAATCAGTCGATATCCTCATCCTTGGATCAGCCCGAGTTCAGTTTCTGAGTGTTTCTTTGCTTGCGTGAGGTTCAGCTTTCTTTGTGTGAAGGATCGGCTGTGAGCGCGCTGAACGCTCACTCCCTCTGTGTTTGCATTAGCGCCATGTTGCTTGCCATATGTGGTTGGAAAGGTTCAGCGGCGTGCACACAGGGGGGGGATCGTCGAGCCCGAGCCCGAGCCCGGTTTCAACACAGCTCCATAAAGCTGGAAATCGGTGGACCAGAAGCGTGGCCCAGATAAGCTACATGAGACGCCCTGCTGGGAATCACTTTTCCTTGATTTATGATTGATAGATGCTGAAAAGCGGCTCAACCCAGATAAGGAAACATGAGAGCGGCTGAATTTAACAGCAGTGACAGAACAGTGATGAAGTGAACCCGTTCCATAATTCATCCTTTAATTAGACTGGTCCGTGTCTATCCATCACGGCACCAGAGAGATGGATGGGATGGCCGTGGTTTATTGATGAGGAGGTAGTTCTGTTTGATTGCTCTCATACTTGACTCAAATACAGTGGCTGCAGCATCCGCCTTCATATTAACAGGCTGCTTATTTTTGGATGGGGGGGGGCAACATGATAGGTGGAAACAAAAAGTCTACGTATAGGAAAAGTATAATTATTTGTTCTGCTCTTTGTGACGATGAAGATGCTGAGGTTCTCCTTGGGAGTGATATGATTAAACATGAGACAATAAGAGGGACAGTGAAGGTTAGACGTCTTGGAGACAAGGTCAGAGAGACCAGGCTTTGATGGGTTGGACAGGGACAGATAGAGATGTGTTTTAATGCACATGATACACACTGAGTCAATAAGGACACACACCTGCAGACATGGAATAATGAAACAACATATTAAAACAGAGTAGAAGTGAAAGTGGGAATATTTGATGGCACCGAGAGGGAGCCCTGCAGACCGCCAGCCTTGGTGTGAATGATGCAGCGCACTGAGCAACATATAAAACATATTCACAAGGTGACACCTCATATCGCTGCTCACACTCACGTCTATCGCCCTTGCAGAGAGTCTGGCAGTGCGTAAAGTTGTTCTCATGGTTACCGCTCTGGGTTGTGTTGTGTCTGTTACAAGATGCTCACCCTGCAGTCACCCTCCTTTTACTTCTGCGTTTGGTGAAGTCAATAGAATCTATATTGTCTGCCAGATTCTACTGAAAAAAAATGAAAAATATATATATATATAAAATGAGGCAAAAATATTCATGGAACATGTTTGCACATTTGAACCTGTAGCTGAAAAACAAAAGAAAAGCTGTTCAGCTCTGCAGAAAACAGACATTCATTCATTCCCATGAGGGATTTTGCTAGTTAAGAAAGAAAAACAAAATGAGTTAAGGGAAATCAAGGGTAGAGGGTTGTTTTCTAAATTAAATTATATTCCAGATTTTTTTAAGGAATTGTTCAATCAATTGGGTGAATGCTGTCCTTGGGATTATTATTATTTATATTATGCTCTTCATATAGAATAAATTGATCAATGGATCATGAACATCACCATGGCGATGGGGATGGCCAAAGACAGAAGCAATATCTCTTCAAATCCGATGACTCTTTCTGACTTCGGCCATGACCCGAAAATTCATTCATTATGACGAAGAAAATTTCAACCAAATATGTCGTGATGAATTGATGGAGCACATTTTTATTTCCGAAAGCTTAAAGGTTAACTTCACGGCGACATCGCCGCGTTCTGCAAAGAGCACTTTTCTGAACATTACTCGATGCCGTAACTCAGAAGCGAACGGGACCATATTTCACTCACGGCTCGGATCCGGATCTGGTGACACAAATCTCCGCTGGACACTCTGAAACTCTTCTGACTGTATTGATTTCCTCTGCTGCCAAGTTGCTGTCTTGTCTCTGTGAACTCACGCGCCAACAAGCGAACGGCGGCGGTCCGCCCTCGCTCGTTTTGCACGTGTGGAAAATCGGGACAGAGAACCTGATATCAGTTGAAGTCCAGATATCTCAAAATGACACCCTGACAAGTAAATCTGAGCTTTTCCAGGCGACTATAAACACGTCCCTGTGGATGCTAATGCGGCTCGCTGCCTGACGGATGTGCTAATGCGCTAGTCTTTGCTAGCCCCGTGTCCAAATGAACTCTCCATTTGTCAGGGCTGTATATCTGCCTGCTTGTTTTCAGAGTTCTAATTCAAAGTGGCCCATAAAAAAAAGATTTATAGTGTTCGCACGGTGGTTAATAAAACACAAGTTTGACCCAGCTATATTTTCTAAACACTATCTTCTCGATATAGCTGTTTTAGTTTGGGTCGGTGTCTGAGACTCTGCCGCAATTACATCTGCACAATTGGCTGCTGCGCTTTTGATGCAAGGTGTTCAGGTGTATTTTTGCTTCCCTCACGCTGAGGGGCATTGATCTGTTCCCTGCTTGCAGCATCGTCGGACTCGCTGATAGTAAAATGATTGCCTGTGGGTGAAAGTAAAAAGGATTTCTCCAAATTAAATGCATGCGTTGTTCCCTTGATGATAATTGATTTAGAATTCTAGATTGATGACTCGCAAGGAGATATTTTAAAAAGGCTTTGAAATGTTTCCTATTTTACTGTCAAAACCTGGAAATGAAAAGCAGAAAAGCCACCAGCCGCGATTGAAAGGATTCAAAAGTGGCTATCGCTACCAAACACACTAATGCTAAAAGTATCTATAGATCTGAATGCCGTCTGGTATTAATGCTTATAATATAAAACATTATAAAAGAGTGCCGCCTTCCAGACAAATACTCAACATGGGTGAAGAGTTAAGCTACGAAATCAGTTAAGTCTTGTCCTGCCTGCTGCAACAGGAAGAAGATTAAAGAAAGCTCTGACCCAGACAGTCAGAACAAAAGCCGACTCTTTTGCTTAAGTGCACCACAAAAAAACAACAACAAACAAAAAAACACGATTTATGATTCACTTCAGCTTTCCTGTACCTCGCAAAAAGATGCCGAGGCATCTGATGATCCGGTGTCCACTGTTCCACTGTAGATCAGCGAGGGCAGCTGAATCCCACATCCGTTTGAAAACAGGAGCGTGTCAGAATGAAGAGGAGGGACTTTTTCAAATGGGAAAACTGCCATTAAAAATATTTCAGAAGATGCCCATTAAAATGCCAAAAAGTCAAAGCCATCTGTGGTGTCAGCACTGCTGGCATCCAGCAGGGAGGCTAACTAAAACTGATTTGCAATTCCGATGAGGACGGCCTCGGGCCAGAAATATTTTTAATTCTACCTAGAATGAGTCATGTGTCCAGCATTTCCTGGAATGTCTAAATGTTTTTAGAAATGTTAAGATTCTAAAGTCCTTAGACTTAGAATTAGTCCTTTAAGATCTTTAGAATGTTCTTTGTGCCAACAGAACCAACTAAGATCGTCATGTAACATGAATTATGGTACTTTAAGGGTTCTGGTACTTGGAATTCATCCAAAGAGACACATTTTCCAGATTCCAGAACAGTATGGACAAAACAAGCTATGGAACATCCTGCATATTGCTGAGGGTAAACATCCATTCAGATGGGTCTCGTGTTTCCAAAAAGAACACGCATCAACACGATGAAAGGAGTCTGAACGATGGGCGCCGCGGGCCCTGCAGAACCTGAGATAAGAATCCTGAATTACGATGTGAGGTCTGCTGGAGGTCATGCAATCAGTCCCGCAAAGAGCAGCGTGAGGAGGGTGAAGCCGCTTTTCACACATGGAGCTGGGGTTCGACACGGCGACTCCGGCGGCTGTGCGATATCGCAGCTTCACGCCGGTGCAACCCGGGGAAAGGCTCACGCCGGGAAATTGCCACAGCATCTTCTGCGGAGGGCGGACTGGGTTCTGCTGTCACCGTGACACCCGCACAGATAATGGTCGGGGCATTTATGGATCTAAGTTGCTTTCTGGCGAAAGGGTGAGCGAGCCTTCTGAGTGCAGCCGAATAACGGCGTCTCCATTCTCATGAAATGCTTCAGCCAGTTCTACTGTAGCTGTGGAAAAAATAACTAAAAAAAGCTCGGGAGCCTTTGGGGCCGGAATAATAATCACATTAAGGGTGAAGTTTGGGAGCCGTCCATCTCCTCTCCACATGCGTTGCGTGGAACATAATGAATTCATCTTTTAAGGGCTCAGAGTGGTTGAGCACAATGTCGGCGATTCCAGGAACACAGGAAGAGGATGCTTACAAAGAACACGATTCTGGGAATTCAAATTGCAATTAAATGCATATGTTGCATGCTTCTAATATTGATTGCAGAGCAGATGCACCAGAATCACCTGCAACGGTTGCTATAGGTTTGAGCATCATTTTTGTTCTGACCTCCTGGTGAGATTCTCTAAGGTGGTCAGCAGCGATTAAACGACTCATTTTAGCACAGCTAGCGTAGCCTCAGCTATCTCCTACGAAACAAAACGCCGCCGATGCAAGAGGTGACTGATTTTAACTGGAGACGAAGTATGCAAAGTGAATTTATTTTAGACTATAGGATTTAAACCTGGCACTGCAAACTCCATTAGTGTAAATCAAAACCTGCAGCATTTAAAAATAAACTAAAAAATAAAGCAGCAGTTAACACGGTTCTTTTAATGAAGTCATTTTATGCATCATTTGAGGCAGAATAAATGGATCGCCTGTAAGGAGTCCAAGCCGCGGTCCCGCCTCTCACGAGATTCATCGTCAGCTGTCATTGCCGCTTTAAGTGCTTCTGACAGTTCCTCGCAAGCGAAGAATATTAGCCCCCCCCCCCCCCCGACGGACTCCCGTTAACTCCCGCGTGTTTGAAAGGCTTCGTTTCCTTCTAACAATGTTCTTTTCCTCACATGAAAAAAAAAACACTCGCCAACTTTTAGGCACAAAAATGGGAGCACATAATACAATGTTAATGATTATAAACTTTACGTAAACAGTGGAGAATATCTAATGAGTCTGAGAGGAGGAGCCCGCCCAGAGGGGTTCCCTCCTTGCAACAGTACAAATACTAGCTTAGCTCAGAATGCTCTTTGTAAAGCAGACGACGGAACTGCCAAAAAGTTGTTGGGGAAACACATTGCATCTTACGTAACGGCCGGTCCGCGTCCTTCAGCGACATGACAGGCCTCGAAAACTTAAATAACTTTTAAAGTATGCCTTTAAAACTCAAAGAAGCAGCGATTGAAGGGTGGACATCTCATCCGGTTCTTCCCCTGGTCTTTGCATATATATATTTATATACTTTAGCAGTTGTGCGTTTGATATTTATTTTTTTAGTGGGTGTGTGTCTGGTGAATTGATCCTGCAGATATCTGAGTGATCGGACACTGCTGTCAGTGCAAGCGTGCACATTTGTGCAATGATCGTACGGTCCATCTGTATTCCAAAGTGATTTTCTGGCGATGTCCCACCAGTCGAATTCGGCGTTTTAACTTTAGAATGTTCCTGAGAATGTGATCAGACTGCGTTTACGACTGGCCCGAGGCGGCGTTTAAAAATGTCATTTCAAGGGTGCAATATCCCGATTAAAGCCAGGAACGCTTCTTGGGTGCATTTATACCGGATAGCCACTCATCCAATCGTCACACAGCACCAGAAATTACTTTTGTAAATGTAATCCAATCCCGGTGAAAGCCGACTCCAGATGTGGAGATGCTCATTCCGCTCCAAATGCATAATGCACACACACACTTTTGGGATTTACTGATTGGAGTCAATTCCTTTGGAAGATAGCGCCTCTGAAAGCGGGACGCATCAAACATGCGTTATTCATCTTGGCTGCTTTACTCTATATTTATTCAGAGAAGGTGAGCTGAGCACGATCTCCTGCAGAAATGTTTACAAGTGTGTAAAAGTGATAAATGGGTTTAGTGTGATAGAAGCCCCTGAAGCGGCTCATCGATCAGACGTCCTCGTACGACACAGGATGAACCTCCAATTCTGACACATTGTTTTTATTTGATGTTGATCGGTGGATCTGATGCCGCGCCGAGGGACCGGCAGCATCTCCGATTCACATGGGCATTTTTCAAAGCAATTCCACAGCAGATAATAACCGTGAAACTGGATATGCACATTCAAAAACTGCTTATTTGATCACCTCCTGAAGCAAATTGAAAAACTATCCATGCACGGATACACTTTTGTCCAAACGAGCCTCTCCATTCTCAATTTCCCAAGTTCCTTTACGTATAATTCCAAACTTCCTGCTGAATATTCGTTTCCTTTTGTCTGCCTGACGCCGATAACGTCTCACGTCATGCCGATATCTGCATGATGCATGTCGGAGCATGAAATCTTTGGGTGTTGTGGCCTCGTAGGACCCGTTTGTGCGTCCATGTCACTCATTCAGACGCCGCATTCAAACATCTTTTGAACTACATTTCATTAAGAGGTCTAAAAATTGAATCAGGCCTGAGTAAAATGAAACTCAGCCTGAACAAGTCCGGCCAGAGGCAGCCTGTGACAAGCTGGATTCAGTTATTGGGAGCCATTTACTGGATTAAATAAAAAAGAAGGCTCCCCCAGCATAAAGGAACAGTAGTTGGGTGTTGTTACTTAAAGTTGTGCGATCAGACCTCAGACTCGGGTACAATGCCACCCCTCCCTCCTCTTCACACCCCTACGCAGCAAACATTTTACATCTTGGATCCAAAAATGCAAAAATAACTTTTTTGGGGGGGTCGTTGCCAATTTATTTCTGGACAGGAATCAAATTATTCGGAGATTTCTTGACCGGTGAAATCCTCCTGCTGCACAGACAGACGATCTCACCAGAATCTGAGAATACAGCATATTTATTGTAGAATAGCTGCAGGTTTTTTTGTGAAGTGAAGAGTATTTCCTCTCAGTCAATTGAGCTTGAAGACTTTGAGGTGCACATATCGAACATCAATTTGGTCGATGGCATCTTTGACTTTTTCCACAACAAACCCGACCTTCTGTTTTTTTGAACGACCTTTGCATTGGAAAGAAGCACATCCAGCTGTTCTTTGGTCGAGCGTACGGGCCAGCTGTTCATAATCACGTATTCAGGGTGATTACGTGCGAGGAGGCTGGAGGGAAAGCAAAAACAAAACAAAAAGCATCGGCTGCCTTTATTTCTTCTACTTTGTTCTTGGAACACATTTATTTCCCTGGAGTCTGAACACCGAGAGGCAGCGCCGTCCCGGCTCGAACGAATCTATCAAGCAGGAAATGCCACTCGGAGCCGAAGCTGGAAGCAGTCCCCCAGCTCTGAACCCGCAGCCCCAGCCCCAGCAAGGAGGACCCGCTCCCACCTACGTCTGACTCCACAGCAGCATTAGGCAAAAAATTTAAATAAATAAACTAATTTCAGGCAGGACGCTGGGAAGAAAAATCCAGGATTGGGGTTCCCTACGGGGTTCATCTGCACAGGAGCGGGTCTGTAATGACTGCACCGTTTGTGTCACCTGTGGAACCAGGTGCAGCTCGTGAGTCCAACGGCAACATGCTGCTATAAAGCTCAGGTGTGTTTCCTCACAGCAGTAAGGGAGGGTGGCTCGCCACGGTCTGAGCAAAACGGAGAAAGGAGTGTAAAAAAATCCAATGTTTCTCAAACACAAAAATTGAATGTATGCATGTATTAATAGTCAGAACATCCATTAATGTAAAAAAAAAAAGAAAGTTAGCCAAAGAGTTCTTATGTTTGGTTAAAAACTACCACATTTTATCAGTGTCCAAACGCTGCAATATATGTCCAGCAGGGGGCGACTGGACTGGTTCCAAAGCACAAAGGATTATATAAATTACTACCTTTTGATGGGAAACACGAACAGGGCATATCAAAGTTATTTTTTTTAAATCATGTTTTGCTGAAACTTTGAAACGCCCGAAGAACTAACCCCTGATTTTAAAATGCATGACTCCAATGAGGCGCCCGCCTCTACTATTCCATAATGCAGAAATGAGATTGCGATATAAGAAAAAAAGCAGCCGCCAACCATATATTCTTGTAAAGCTTCTCGTATAAATGGAGAAATAATTGTATTTCCCAGTTTTCAGTGTGGGAAGTTGATGTCATTGGCACTTAGAGTCAGTACAATTGGATGCTGGAGATCTATGCGTCACCTGGGGCGGTTCCCTCCTCTCCAGCAACACAGCGGGCGGATCGGAGGCCGGACGAGGAGATTTATGTCCCTCCTCAGTCCATTAATGTCTCCTTTTATGTGTCCATTTGGCACAGTGGCAACTCTGCTCACCTCGTTTAGGCTGGACGCTCGGAACGAGGGAGTCTTCTGCTGTTTGATGAAGGGCGGGGTTGTTGCACTGGCGTGTTCGTGCACGCTGCTTTCCTTTTGATCGTCTTTTCAGGTGTTAGACCGGATTACACCTGTGCGATCTGCCCATGCAGCCTATAGGCTCTTCCGAGGAGGCGTTGGCCAATCAGCATCTATTCAGCGGTTTTTATATACATATATATATATATGTATTTTCCTGGGTTGACCTTTTTTCTCCGATCACTTACTGGCAACGGTCTACGGTCTTCCTTATGAGGTATTTCTGGGAAATGGTTCTGCATGCGAGACGAAATGGTTCTGCTACACAATTCAACTCCAGGTGTGTCTGTTAATAGAAGCTTCATTTTCTTGGAGGTCTTCAACTCCTCCTCTTCCTCCTCAGTTTGCAGAGCAGCTCAAAAATGCCCCGCATTGAAAAAGGTGAAAGGTCCATCCGTCGTGTGAATGCAAACACATCTGTAATGTGAAGGCGCCGCGGCGCACGGATGGTTTCATAAACAGGAAATGATAGACGTCTCCGCGGCATAATCGCTTTTCAGAAGGGCTGTCGTGTTAATTTGGACAGAAGGAGGTAAAGTAACGATGAAATATCAACGAGATGATGAAAAAGTAATCGTTCTGCTGCAGAAGCCCAGAGCTCAGTAGATTCCAGTACCCACACTCGGTAATCAATAAGTCGGATCCAGTGTGGGACAATTTACACGTGACCCATCACTCATGCGAGAGCCCACTGCCAGGGTGTCATCGTGAGAAATCAGCGCCGCTCTGTGAGAATATAGAGTAGCGGGGTGTTAATGCATATCACTAAAAATAACTTTTCATCAAGTGTGTTCCCTCGGTGCCAGGAGGGCGAGCGGAGGTGTTTTACACTTTGAGATGAAGCAGAACTTCTTATGAATTTAACCCCGGTTTGTTTCACATCCAGCTCCGTGACTCAAAACTTCAGGTGCAAAAAGAAAACGCTGGAGAATCGGCATCCAGAAATTCCTCATCGACCCTTTCACCAAAATTGATGTAGGAGCGTATAGAGAAGTCGTCTTAGAGGCCTTTCAGCCAGGTGAATGCGCTTCTTTCATTTGTGCACATGAAAGCAGATTTTGAGGGAGGGGAAAAAATCAGAATTACAAGGGCCACTTTTATTTAATAAATTTTCCCATAGAGCAGTTCCATCAGCAGATGGAGTTTCCTCAGACGGCGTGTAAAGAGCATCAGCAAAATGAGATTATACTGAGGGAGGTGTTAATCACTGGTAAACACTGGCAACTGTTCAATCCTGCCATCTGGGTAACGCCCGGGTCGTTAAATTAGTAAGACCCCTACAAAATAAGAGCGTCCAAAAAAAAGCGGCATGGTGGTTTGGCTGCCGTCGGAACGTTTTTAAACGCGTGTCATCCTAAAACAAAAAGCAACAAAAGCGAAAGGAAAACTTTCCCAGTTTGCTGATCCGTGAACGGAGGCGTTAAACTTCCTGCACTCATGTCTGGAATGCAACGGCATCCCTGTGTGAATACCCGAGCCAGCACTTTAATTTGCATGATGCCATCCTTGGTGACAAATCAGCAACGTTCATGAAGTCAAACCTCCGGGTATAGAAAATGTATTTTCCCTCTGAATAGAGGATGATTCAAGTATACAATTTTGCAATGTTCATCTGTAGGGAGTGCACCTCCTCACACTGCACTAGTGAGGAGGTGCGTCCTCCCCTGGTGACGGCATGTTGTGCCTTTTTCCATTGTCTGTACCCTCAGAATCTTGACACTCGGCACATAAATGCAGTCTTCCTCTCCCGGGTTCTCAAACGCACCGGGGGTGTCAGGGCTAGATAGCACCGGCAGTAACCGGGCCTGACAGATATTCCTCTGTGACCGGCTCGGAGAGTGGGCAACGAGCCCGAAGCACCTGCTGGCAGGCCGCTACGTCACAGCAGATGTCGCCGGCAATCAAATTTCCAATCTGCAACCAAATGTGCGAGTGTGTGTGTGTGTGTGTGTTTACCTTCTTAGCAAGCCTTGGTTGACTAAATAGCACATTCCCATGGCGGCACAACAATTGCATCATCCATTTCCCCGGGATCTCAGCTGGAGCAAACAACCCCCCCCCCCCCCCATTATTTGGAGCACTAGCTGCACAAATAACGGCTAAGGGATAACCATTAGCGAGGCTAGCTCAAGAAAAGAGTTGGAGTTCGAGGATGGAGCCTGTTTCTGTAGTCGTAGTCTTTCCGGCGTTATGCGGGGGGAACGGGAAAGGTTCTTTGTGGCACTTTGACATTTCAAACGTCTTCGCCGATAGAATCTGTTGGAAGCTGAAGCTGCAGCCCAATTAGGAGCGAGAGACGATCTGCTTTAAAGTTGTTTATCAGTGTTCTTGGGGTTTTAACATTTTCAATACTGCTGATGTGCCGGATCCGTGGATACATGTGCGCTTGGTTTTTTTCCTGATACACCATTTGAGGAACAGCAGACTGGAAATGTGGCTCCGGCCGACGGAGACAGATCGGCGCGGCGCAAACTCACCAGGATCTCGTCACCGGCCGGCCTGATGGCGACGCTGGGGTCCCTCCACACACATGGAGTTCATCTCAATAATCCTACATGATTGTTTTTCGTGATGTTCCGATGAGTGCCTTAAGCCGTGGGTCTTCACACGATTTTATTATGTTCGCATAATGATAATAAAGTATCTTGAATGTTGAATCTTGATTCCACTTTTATTCAAGTAGTTTATTCCCGCCGTGCGGCCACATGTGCTACTTTGGCTAATCGCCGTTCGTCCTCTGCTTCTGATGCACATTTTGTTAAGAACACACAGATTTGAAGTCGCCAGAGACGATTAGATTTGATTGACGCAAGTCATGCAACTACGCTCATTTATGCAATTTGGCCACTGTCTTTGAAAAGGGGCATTTAAGACAAAGACAAACAGATTTTGAAAAATTGACACGGTGCCGCACGGATACAAATCTATAAATAAATCTATAAATAACTTTTTAATTGAGCTGTCCACACTGTGCTTCACTATTTTACTGCGTACAACAATGAACAGCCAATAAGCATAAATAATGTTTGCAAATTAGTTATTTTAGAGAAGCCAGTTTTTTTTTTTACGTATTTTTAACTTCTTGGCGCCGTCACGCTCCTTCTGTTTTATTAATGTTAATCATGGCTGAAAATGTGCAGCCACTTCTCTCATTTTTGGCCGAGCCTGGCCGTCGGATCTCTCTCTAACCGCTGGCAGATTGTTCACATCAGATGCGGCAGGCTTTAAACCTCCTCCGCCATCCCATCTGCTTCAAGACAAATCGATCAGAAGCCGTCGCGCAACCAGGCTGCGTTTTCAAAACGGGCCTTCAGAAGGGGGGGGGGGGGCCAAAAGCCACTGATCTCGTTCTGATCCCAACAGCTTCAAGGCCTGCCTGGCGCACGTTAAAGCTCGCTCTGCTGAGTGGCGTTCAGGTTCGCCATCTCTCAGACGTCACCTGTGGTTCTGAACATTAATCATTTTGGAGGAAACACAATTGACTAAACTGTTTGCTCGTTCTGTCGCGAGGCTCTGAACACATCCTGGACCGGAGATCGGCTCAGCGGGTTCACAGTCTGACCCTAATCAGAAAAAGCATCTCACAGGACTCCAGGTGTGAGATTATTTCGTGTGAGAATGGTTCCGCAGCCCGATTTGACTGCTTCGCTCCTGATTCCAAGATGTAACGTCGCTATCGGCTAGCCGGGCACTGAAAGGCGCTGCGCCGTTAATCCACACCGCTTTTGATTACCTTGAGATCAAGGCTCCCGCTTTCACACAAGGAGGGAGACGATTATGGAGATTCATCTCTCGGAGTTGGCTTTCAGGGCACAACTCGTCTCTGGAGACAAATGGCATCTCGTCGATGTTCTTCGTTGCACGGCGCAGCCAAACCTTCTCAACACACTCCTCTCCACAGCAACGAACTGCCGAGTCTTTTCTAGGAGGCGTTTGCAGGCTTGTCAGTTTCCCAGCGAAGATAAGAGCTGTGCGTTACCGCGTTGACTTCCATGACGAGACAAACGACTCGCCCGTCTCTCTGCTGCAGGAAGATATTTCATGTCACGAGAAAAACCTGCAACACGAGCTCTGGAATCATTTACCTGTACGTCATTTCAACCAGTAAGTTGAGAAATCATTTAGATTTGCCAAAACTGTTGGAGACGGCGAATGATGGCGCAGGCGCCGGAATGAACTGCAGAATGACAGATGGGTGACAGATGTAGACGTTTCTCACCAGCACAGAAAAATATGCTTCATAAATTGAACAATAAATTAAAACGGTCTCTCCGCTGCGCCGCTTCAGATTAGCAGAAGACTGAGATGACGACGCCGTTCGATGACAACCAGCTGGACCAATCCGCCAAGACAAGCCGTAAAAGACGAGATCATTACAGGTGTGTGCGATACAATTACAATTACTGGGCAGCATTAAGGTGGAATTATTCACACATTATTAGTGTGTTATAACCGTTTTTACACATCAAAAGGTGTTTCTTATATCAACTGAGATCAATTACATATCGTGGTTGCCTTCCCGATGGCTGTCGCCCGATCTATCCTGGTTTGGGACCTGTTTCCCTCGGCTCTGTGACTTAATGTTCAGACTCGGGCTACAGGAGCATCCGGCTCCCGTCACACGCAAGAAAACAACTCGTCTTCCCTAAAATATCAAACGTGTGCCCAACAGAAGACACAGGTAAATTTCCTCTGTGATAAAACATGGGGTTTAAAATATATCAGCTTTAAATCCCACCTTAATTCTTTGAGGCTTCATCTTTAATTTAATAACATTTGATAATAACTCCATCAGTCAATAACTCACCTGAAGCGCTGCTTTATCTATTTATAACAATCCAATATAATCTTCAAAGAGAGGCAGTGTGAGGATTTTCACGGCAGTCGCTGCTTCTAATAAACTCCACATATGACAGAATGGGATCTCAGATCAGTAATAAGATGCTGGACTAATATTCCAGCGACGCTAAACCTAAGCCCGCCGTTTCCATGGTGCGATTTGCAAAGATCCTCCGGTATGGAATGCATCAAATCCCTTCTAATCCTGTAAAGTCTCATTGCTATCACATCTCTGCCCTATTTATAAGAGAGACATTTGGAGCTGAGAACATTTGCAAACATCTAATCAATTTAGCCACATATTGGGAATCAAACTGTGTAATTAAGTAAAATTTAATTTGGCAGCACCGGGAAGAGGAGGACTCCTTCAGGACGGAGAGGACCGTTTTCTGTTTTATCTTGAAGAAAAGCCTTTCCTCGATAGGAAATGTGCTATCTGGAGCTGTCCGTCAGACGTTTGTGCAATAATTTCCTGAGCTTTGGAAAAATATTTGAGGGCGGCGCAATCAGCGTGTTTCTGATGGTTGATCACTGAATGACTTGGAGATTGGCTGAGCGCTGAGTTCTGCTGCTCACACATCCCTCTGCACATCCTGTCTTCTTTTATAAATAACCACCGGGTGGCAGGCGGGCGGGCTTAGGTCGGTATCATCTCGCTGCAAAATCTTTATTTAAAAGCATTCATTAACATCCGCCCGGCGCTGAATCGCACTGACACGTGTCATCATCGCCTTGGTACCTTCGCCGGCTTAGAATTGCAGACGTAAAGAAAATATTTCACCTGCCATAGCGGGAAGGGAAAAGTCAGGGATCATCAGCGGCTCCGGTTTGATATCCTCTGCGGTGCCGTTTCCTCTCCTCCCATTCTCTCTTATGTAAATGTCACCACGGTGCCTTATGGACCCCACGACATCCATCTCCTTGTGGAAATGCCACAGCATCAGCACCACTGTGCATCGATCCATCCTCGGCGCCGCAGGACACCAAAAAAAAAGAAAATCAAAATGAGGGGACCAAGAGGCACGCTGCTATTTTGAGGGGGGGGGGGGGGGGGGGCATTTCTGAGTAAAGAAAGCTGGAGACAAAACCATGTCAGATTCAAATGACCTCGAGGAAACGGTAAGAGCAGAGAGGTTGATAAGAATAAGGTGCACAAAGAGCCAGACGCATACAATGGAGAGGAAAACAGATCTTCCATCGATGTTTTTTATTCTCTGTGCGGGTGCCTGTCGCTCTGCACGATAAGGGGGCGTCCCGCTTTAGATTAATGGCCTGCTTAGTGTGCAGCATCAAATCAGTGCACATGTTGTGCAAGGAAAAGATGACTTTGCTGACAAGCAGCGTGTCCTTTCTGTCAACGGGAGACTCCCGGCCCCTAAAATTACCCCGACACCCCCACCGAGCCATATCACACTGATGAAAATCTCACACCTCCGAATTTAATCAAGGTACAAGCCAGTTATTTGTTGCTCAAAGTAGCCGTTCATCCTGCTGGACCGTTTCTTCCCTCCCGCCCCCGGAGAGCCGGGCAAAATCATTCCATCAGCTATCACTGATAGTCTTGTTGTTAGCATTGGTTCTCTTCACTAGACTAGGTGTGTGTGTGTGGGGGGGTATTGGCAGCTCTATCACCCAAATGACAGGATTTTTTTATTTTCTAATCTGGGCAGTCGCCATAAACAAATGCGAGCCAGTTTTGGATTAAGAGGAGAACATTTAGAATGAATGTTGAAGCTTTCCAATGTGTGTGTGTGTGTGTGTGTGTGTGTGTGTGTGTAGTGTGCATTGTAATTTCAGCTTTGTGAATTGTTATTGGCTAAGAAGCGCAGGAGAAGGTGGCGACGGGGTGGATGGATGGTTCAAATGCAAGAGAACTTACTCTTATTTTGATGTAAGTCCTTTAACTTTACCAACATAAACCAACGTGCGTCTTTTGTTCCCGTGACGACAAAATTAATTATCTTTTCCTGCATTTAAAAAAGTCGTTAAAATGCAGGTGCCGTTAAACGCTTCAAATGCGCATGAGGTGATCTAGCTCACTATGTGCAGCGTCTCGGTACGGGCCTGTGCTCGGGACCGCCCTGATTCGTTGGGCCATGTTGCTGCCGTTGTTTTATTCCCGATAACTTTTTATCCGTCGAGGAGGTTGTCTCCGCCGTCCATGTATTCTCCTGCTGTTTTAGTTCCTGCCGAGCCGGAGATGTTCTTTTCTTTCCCCTCCAAGAAGATGAGGCTGAACCGGAGATTCACGCTGGGACTGCGGGAACTTCCCACTGTGTGGATTTCAGAGGAACGTTGGGAAGCTTATGGGAAGGAACACCTAGTGGTGGGGAATTAGCGATTTCTTCCAGGCCTGGCTCCGGCTGATGAGACTTTTGGAAGTTAGAACATGGCTGAATCTCTCATCACAGACATCCTCGTCCCTCGCACCGCGACGCGCATACTAAAGACGTCTTCTGCTCAACCGGTTCTGATCCGCATCAAACATCTGACTTGATGATATTTAAGACTGCAATCATTGTTTGATTCTACCCATCAAACGCCGTCTCATCCGACATCAATGATGTCTCAAATGAATGCACAGGAAACCGGCGCTGCAAGCTGCTCGTCCCTCTCAAGTCCCGCTTTGGCAGGAAACAGCGAAAAATACATGTGAGCTGCGAGGATCTGTCTTGACTTAATCCAAGTAGGAAGTAATTTTATCTGCAGCGATCGTTTAGTGGACCGGCCACAGCGCCGGCTGGACCAGAGCCCACAAACAAAATCAAAATAAAGGAAGGTTGTTTGATGCAAGTGAGACGGAAAGTGACAGCTGTGCGAAGCATCCGGCTTCAGAGAACGACTAAAAAGCCAGTGGAGCCTCTTTGAGTTTAAAGCATCTTGCCTAATTGCTTGTAAAGACCAGAGAAGCTGCGGGTCGTCAGAGTCCTCGCCATCCGACCCGACCGCCTGCTCAAGAACCGCTGCAGAATCGCCGTGTTTGTCGGCTGATGCGTGAATTGCTGGTGGGAAAGCAGCAAAGCTATCTCTCGGAGTAGCCGCTCCGAGAGTGACAACAACAACAACAATAAGCTCGGGATGCATCCTGAAATAATCAGGCGGCAGGAAGGAAGCACTTCTCTCTGGGTAGAGCTCAAATGGAAGCTGGCCATCAGGAGAGAAGAATGGACGGGCTTTGATGTCTTGCAGCAAAGCAGTAATGAAGAAGGAGATGCCCCTCGACTGCAAAGTGTATTTAGTAATGGGGGCAAATTTCAACTTGTGCAATTACTCACGCCCACCTTCTGGCCCGGGTTCAAACCTCATTACACGAGACGTTCTTCCCAATTTAAGAAGCAGCAAAATCAATTCAATTAAAACAGATGCTTGATTCCTTTTGCATTCCGGGAGGGAAATAGGAAGCTGCCTCACGTTGTGACTCATCGGTAGAGCCCGCCTCCCAGGAGGAGACGCTTTGAACGCAACGCCTGCTTTTACCGATAAAGAGGCGTCGATTGTGCGCCGCACCTTCGTCATCCTGGCTGACAGAGGAACTTTACCTGCTTTAGAAACGCCGAGAAGTGGCTCCCCCGCAAAATCCGCACGCAGCACAACAATCAGAAAGTGGAGACGAGTGCCAATCATGTCGGCTTTCATGTAGGCGGGGGCCACGAGAAAGAATAAAAAAACTCCAACCTCTACGAGCAGAGAGGCTGACAGACATAATCTCCCCAGGAGTCTGAGCTCAGTGCTGTGGATGAAGGATAAGGAAGTGTGTTTGTGGGGGGGGGGGGGTGATTGAGCGTTGGTGGAGGATAGATGGATGAATGGAATGGGGGGTGGGGCAATAAGATAGGTGGAATGCTGGACTTGTCAAATACCATCAACCGGGGTGAACACACACATATACCCCCCCCCGTCAGATAAGACGGCTTTGCATCAGGGATCGGTGCTCACAAACCCGAGACCAGCAAATCCCGCCACTCTCGATGCCAGCAGGGAGTCGTGTGAACGCCGCGCCTACACTCGTCTGCCGGAGAACAAGTGAGAGCTGTCACGGTCGATGAAGAGGAGCACTTTATCTCTGGATCAAGAGCGATTCTGATGAAAACCGCTCTCCTATGAGGGCCCGCTGACGTGTCACAGGCGGCGGCGGCGCTATCCTGCACACCGCAGGACGGACTCGGCTTCTCAGCCGCGTTCCAGAGCTCGTTCTTTATTGCCCTTGGAGCTGATGACATTATTTTAACAAATGATCCCGGGAGTTTGATGTGTGCGTCCCAAAACTGTTTCATCACCTGAAGACAGACGGAACGCGTCTTCACAAACCGGCGCTTTGGTTCATCTGTTCCTGACCTCATGTGCCAAAGAGTTACAGCCCGGCCTCCAGATTACATTTAAATTCCTTTTTGGATTAGCGTTTAGCTTCATCAGATGTTGTTAATCTGGTTGTCAGGAGTGGAATTAGCGCAAGATTAAATGCAGCGGCTCAATCCCATTGTCAGTGCAGCCAAATGCAGCCACATTACTACCCTGCTACTTAAGCCCCGCCCGGCTGGCGGCCGGCACCAGATAATGCCTTCGTCTCATGTTGTCTTCTCATCATCCTCCCTTGCTGCCGCGTTCTCGAGTGTTTCCTGCCTGCGCTCTCGTGGCCGTGAGTTTAGCCCGCTTGAGTCTCTATTTTTGTTTTGCTGAGTTTTTTGGTTTTTGTCCGGCGCCTGCCCGCCAGTTTGTATTTTTCATTATTTGTGATTCCAGACTTCAGACAGTCGCAGCCTTAGTTAGCTTTTTATCTAGACGGTGTGCTTTTGTTGCCTGTTTTTGACAGCTGTCTGTCTACATCGCATCGTATTTGGTCCAGAAAGTTGTTCTGAGCTTACTTCAGGAAATAAAGTGTAAAAGTGAAAGCAAACTTTTCCTGAGTCTCTGCGGTCCACTAGCTGTTCGAGCTGCCTGATGAGCTTCCCAGTTGTTGTGCTGATGAGCCTGAATGTTTCATGAGCGCTGTGCATCTCAAATCTCAAACACACACGAGAAGATCTCTTCTTCTCCAGTGCTGAAAGTTGTTTTTCGGGTCCAGGCCTTTTATTATTGTGTATTTTTGCTGGCACAACTTACGGGTCCTGATGCATGGGTATTGCTTGACCGGCACATATCTTGTGTTTGCTATCAGATGGAGCCTAAAAGGAGAGGAACTTGACCTGCTGGGTGCGAAAGAAGAAAACTAAATTGTGCAATCTGAAAGTCCTGAAATTGAGTTTGTAACCACAGTCCAGCAATGAGCAGCCTCACCTCCATCATTTCCATCTGCTTTGACAGGTTGCAGACGTGCCGGCGCATTCCCTCCCATGATTCCTTTCATGTCGGTGCCAACGGCTGGAAAAATAAGCCCGAACAAAACCTGACTGAGTGATGCTCGCGATCCAGAAGGTGTGCAGGGAGGGATGCATTCGGCCGCCGGCCTTCATCCCCGTGACGGAGCACCAAGCACAGCTGCGGCAGTCAGGAGAGTTTAAAAATGCAATTTACGGAAAAAATGAGCCAATTAAAATTAAACGCCACCCATAAATACAGACTTATCTTCTACTTATTTGCATTTTGTAATTTATTATTTCAAAGCAGTCGTGTTGACGTGACTGAATGGTTCCTGTGTTTAGTATTAAAGGCTACCGCATGTTATCTAACTATCTGAGCAATGTTCGCACCTTCTGCTCTTTGCCGACAGAATCGGCATCCACCGTTCAGAAAGGGATTTATTTTAGTCAAGGATATATTTTTTTTTAAATTACCAAGCAAGAAACTTTAAACGTCGACTATCTTCGATCTCCTTTTCCGGAGGTTAGAGTGGAGCGCTAGGAAAAGGGAATAAAATACGACAAAGACCCATTTCTGACTCTTCTGTTGTCCTTGATCCTGGCAAATTGTTTGAATATTTTTGAATCTGTTATGATGACAAGCCCACATTACACCGTTAATATACTGCCTCTGAGACCATAAATCCAGAGGACGGCCGCGGCTCGCTTAAATGTAATGACATTCACGCTCTTAATGGACATCAATCTGTCAAAGCGACTGAGCAAACAAAACTTGTGCCAAATATGAAATGACTATCCTTTTAGTTTCAATCAAATGGGACTGGCAAACCTGAAAACATGCAAACAGTATAGGATGAGAAAGGAAAAAGTCAGATCATCAGTTGCTCAACGGAGGCCTGACCCTCGAGCCGGGACTTTAACCCTCAACTTCAAACTGCATGAATAAGATCAGCGCCCATTCTTTTCTAATGACTCATAAACTACTAAATGGATTTCATGGAAACTGTGTGGTGGGTTGGAACATGGGCGAGCTGTAGAGACAGCCCCCCCCCCCCCGTGCCGTTGTGCATCGCAAACATCATCTACGGCGTCATTAGTTTTCATGACTGCGCATCCAAACAGATGCATTGTATGCGCTCTTTGGACTGCAGGGATGAAACTGCCGACGGAGTTGAACACACTTTGGTTGCATCGACTCGCTCGCTATATTTTGCGGTAGCCATTATTGCCTCTGGGCAACTTCCAGTGTTCCTTCACGCTGCGACGAAAAGCCAAGAGAGTTTCCAGGGGATTTAAATTATTAAGCGGCAACACGAAATCTAATACCGGGTGATAAATGAAATTACATTAAATTAGAGTCCGAGTCTATGCAACCCAATCACTGCTTGGAGGGCATTGAAGTAATGGTGTGTGTGAATAACTGTGTGTGTGTGTGTGTGTGTGTGTGTGTGTGTCGGGGAGTGTTTTGATGAATGCATGCTTCTGTGCAGTAGTGGCTTTAGGCCTGAGTGTGTCCCAGAACGACGCCGACTCCCAGCCACCCTGACAAGACAAAGGCCTTTCAGCCTCTGGCGTAAAAGGTCTGTCAAGAAAGCTATAATTTTATCCTCCCTCAAAGCACAAATCATTTCCTGGAAAGAATCTATAGGCGCTATTTTATACCGGCGTGAAACTGCCTGCAGATGTTTCTGATAATTGCAGAGATTTTATGGCAGAAACTTTTGGATCTTATAACTGGAAACTACAAATTGTAATTAGTTGCCGGATCTTGTCCATGAATCAAGCCGGAGCCGATCTCTCCAGTTTGAGATGTACATTTAATTTGCAATTTGCTTTCTTCCTTTTTGATATGCTGTTATGCCCCGATCCTGTCAAAGCAAATGGAGACAGTCAGGGGTGGCCTCGCCATCTGGAGTAGCGGGAGTTTTCCCCGTGGAACAGTCAACCTGTGAGACGAGCGGCGGCGCTGAGATTTGATTTGGCATTGGGCGCGGCGGCTGCCGGCGTGCAGGTGTGTGCGCATTCATCGTGTCTGTCAATCTGCCCCTGCCAAGCACACTTGGTACATTCCGCTGAGACAAGGACTCTGTTGTGCGTGAAGTATTAGCATCTGTGAAGCTAAATAATGACTTAGATTTATACCTCTTTTAAAGGGGGGGGGGGGGCAACCTGACTCGTTTTAATGGCGCGTTGTCACTTCATCTTCATCATCTGGTCGATTCAATATCAAAGTATATAAATGCACCATCAGCAATTACAGCACTTAGCAAAGGAGCCTGAACTTGACTCAACAGTTCATTTTGAAACAGGCCTCACATCAGAGGAATTTATTTGAAGGAACAAAGTGACAATTTGTACACACAGACGACGTAATAGATGAATCCAGACACAACTCGCTGGGCCTGACAAATCTGTGAAAGTGGTGATTCGGGTTTGATTAATCAGGCTTGCTGCGCTACCGCGTCGCTAACGCAGGCTCCGCAGCGTCCCAGTTGGTTCCTCCGTTTCCTGGACCGGGGATGGATGCTTAATGAGATGCACTTGTGTTGCTGCTTCGTGTTTCTGTCAAGAGATTTGCCACGATTCCGTTTCGGTCTTTCCGTCGGGTCAGGGACGAGCAAGCGTCGACCGTTTGTACGTGACCTTCATATTATAATATGCAAATTAGGATTTTCAATTATTCTTGGGTTTAAATATTAAGTTGCCCACTGGTGATGCTTACACTGGACGGATTTGAAAGCATTCCCATTGAACAATCCCACACTTCTGACATTGAATTGCGACCTTAAACGTCCAGGGAGCCGGCGTGTCTCCAGCCTGGGTGGGTGCACAGGCTGTGGCTAATTCTTAAATTGTTACAGGAGGTCGGTGCGACTGACCTTCCCCGACGTATTTACACTCCTGCTCTCCAATCGGGAGCTTAGACTGAATTATACGATGGCTGTTCAGATTTGCTCCCAACCTTGTAAAAAATCACAGTTTGACGAGGTCCTATTGACTCAATATCCACTTTGGTGAGCGTCTCTAAAGCTCTCGCATGCATCTAACTGGGAGACCGCGGGGCATGTAGTTTACACACGCACATAGGCAGGCCTTGAGTTGATATCGTTTCATCAAATGCGAGCCTTCTTGGGTTTCTAAATTTTTGATAGCGTGCACAAAGAATGGGACCGACAGCCACCAGCTCTATTCGCCATCGGAGGAGCGATGGCTGCATCAGCGCCTGGCGAAACAATTGTCTTTGAAGTCTGTCAGGGAGAGCAATATTCTGTGAGACATATTTATTTCTCAATCATTTCAGTTTCTCTGGAGTTGTCGGTCTTGGGAGAGCCGCATGTTTTGCTGGGATCTGGACTGAAACCCGGAGGGCGGGGTGGGATGGTGGAGGGGGACACACCTGAATTGTCCTCTTGAGGTTGAGGACTGGATTGGTTCTGAATTGTTTTGGGGCTGTGGGGGAAAACGAAAAAGACGTTTAAACAAGTGGATTGAGCCCTGGTGGGAACGAAGGTTTTTCCAAACACAAAGTTTCTTCAGAACAAATCGAACTCTTGGATCTCATTGGAGTCGCTTGTCTCCGTTGTTTGTTTCTGGTAATCGCTTTATTTTATTTGCTGGTTCCATCGCTGTTCTATTTGAAGAAGCCATTTAATTTCTACTTGATAATTGTCATTACCATTGAAGCGAAGTGTTCCGCTCACTTCTAGAATGATTAACGGGTTCTCTGTTCAGGAATGCTCCTCGGCATCCCGTCTCTGGTCCCCGGACGGACGCTGTCCCCAGACGGACGGTGTCACCTGGCCGTTGATGTCCGTCTACTCGCTAGCTTGTCCTAGCGTGTGCAGCGGTCTCTCTCTCGTTTATACTTCATGTGCAACCAAACATTTCAGGGTTTGGCACTGGTCGACGGTGTCGTGCGATTGAATGCGTAGCGTCTGTTGTTCGTGTGTTTTGTGGGGATGCGCTTCCACATTCATCACCGCCGCTTCACATCTGCGACTCGTGAGCCGCTCCGTCTGCTGTTAGTTCATTAAACGAAAATACGAATAAAGTGCAGAGCAGAGCCGACAGACGGCTCTTGAGAACACGGCGCACTTGATTCCCTTTGCAGCGCGCCACCAGCCGAGCGTGCGCTCGCCCAAGCTGCCGACTCTTCTGATCCGTGCGGCGCTTCCTAGCGGGCAAGTGAGTCACCCTGCCTTCCGCCGTCTGTACGTATGCGTGCGTCTCCATCTGCCTCCCGTGTAGTCGTGTTTTTTTTCCGTGCCCTTTCTCTTCAACCTTCATGGGCCCACCTGAGGCAAGAGGCCGCAGCGCAGGTTGGAGATCAATGAGCTGCGGTGTTGCGCTCCGCCAGCGTAGGATCTTATTTAGAAGCCCTCCGGGTGGGAAGGATCAGTGGAGCACGGAGGGAGCGAGGCAAAGCCAGCGTCCATTATTTATTCCCTCGTTTAGCAATGGCAGGCGGTTCCTCAACCACCCTTATTTGCTCAAAGGCTAGCGCCGTTTGAGGCTAATTCTCCAGAGGGGTTAATATTAGGAGCATAATTGGATCCCGGCGTCAGGACAAATGGGAGTTGGGAAGATAAGGGATGTGTTGTAAACACTCTAAGCGCTGTCACTGATAAAAGACCTGTTTGTCCTGCCCGGTGTTCTGCTATGATGTCAGCGCATTTCGGAACAGGGCAGGCGTGGAAGGTTTATTGATCGAGCAGGACTTTTTCAATTAGAGGAATGAAGAATTAGCCCTCGCCACAAAGAAGAACTTAGCTACTGGTACCCAGCACACCTGTCCGTCCCTCCATTACTCTTCTTCAGTGTTTATCTGGCTAAAATCCGGGTGGGTGGGGGATGTGGGGGGGGGGGGAACTTCATGCAAAAAAATGATAAAGTGAATATTTAAAGAGAAATATCTGATTATGCAGAAATTAGAATTTCAATGAAATTCGTCGATGGATTTTCTTTTCCGAGCAACAGATTTCATGGAGTATTTACTTGGTTCAGCCATTTGAGACTGGGAGACACTCCTGAATAATTAGCTGCTTGTTTAATAGGGGGTGTCTCTAAACATGCACGTTTTTTACACCGCCTAAAGGGCCAGTGCTCGTAACAACTCCCTTTACTGGGATCCTCCCACTAAAAAAAAGCGAAATCATCTGTTATTACAATAGTTTACCCGTGATAATAACCACTGCTTCTCCGGTTGGTTTGTGGTTAAACCTTTAAGCTCTAATTTAAAAATAAAAAAGGAGAATAATCAGGAATTAGGGGATAGATGTGGCGATTGTGCAGAGTAATACGAGCCTGCGCTCCTCGTGCACTTGGAGTTGATGAAGCTCGCTCTTCCCTGCAGAGCCTGTGGCGATGCTTCTGTTTCAATGCCGGATTTAAAAGTCTCTGAAGAAGCATGGTGGGTGTGTAAGGCCTGATTGTGTGTCATGCGACGATATTCTCTGCCCGTTTTAGATTTCTTTTTCCATCTCCAAATATGAATTGCGCTTTGGAATAGAGCCGGCGTGACGTTCCGGTCGCCGGGAAATAACTGAAACAGAGCCTCATGTTTTGACAAGTAATTAAGGGCAACTGTGAAACAGCAGACACTAAATAAATAAACAAGTAAACAAAATCAGGTGGCTCATTTTAAATGATTCGCATTTCTATTGCAAAAGCTACAGCTTCTGGGAGGTAAATGACGGACATGATATTCCTACAGCAGCTTTTTCCACAGCACGTCCATCTGGAACCTTCTATTCCCAGGATTGTGTACTGAGGGCCACCCCCTGACCTTCACATGTCCTTCAGATGGTGTTAATTCAGACTGCTGACAGCAGCCGCCGAGGCAGCTCTGGATGGCCAAGCTGAAAATTGAGTGTCAGGTATTTCCTTGAGCGGATTAAGCGCCGGCCCAAAGATTGCACGGGTTATTTCTTTAATCCTTGCTACGGCGTCACCGTCCTGCGCCGCCATACAAACACGACCACAAGCAATTTGGACCACACATTCTTTTTTTTGTGTTGTACTTGGGGTTTCTCCTCACAGCGGCAGACAAGCCCGGACATGCTATGGAAGGCAATTCTCCATGTTGTTTCACAGTTGGTGGTTGTTGAAATTGTTTATTTCTCAAACCTTCCTTATAGTTCATGTTTGTATTGTCCTTGTCTGAGGCTGTTAATATAGCAGCTATCGATAATCGATTCTCAGCAGTCATCGGCCGCCACCACCAGTATCCAGACTGCGTGGCGATTTCTCTTCCTGCTGCAAATGAGAAGAGTCTAAACACCAAAGATCTTCTGGATCCGCTGCAATAAACCTGCGTTAACTTAATCTCCTGTTCGAGTTACTCGTATATTTCACTCGGTGTTCATTCAAAGGGCAGGAACAAATAGTGAGTTTTGATGTAATCAATGACACAAACCAACAGCCACACGAATGCACCTCGTATGGAAAACGGATCCCTAACAGAAGCTTTTAAAATTGTCTATTTAGTCAGGAACATGTTTTTTGTGGATTTATTATCAATCGGTGGTCAAATTAAAAAAACACACAATCACAAACGACAGGATGGCGTGTTCACGCAACGTGCACGAGGCCGTTCTTTCCCTGATTTTGCTGCTGCTCTTCTGTTAAGCCCAAGGCTGCACGGAGGACTTTAATCATGCAGCACTTGCTTGCAGTGGCACTTTTTCCATTTTCATGAATAAAACCAAATAATTACATCATTATCATTAACAAAACAAATGCGACTGGAAAGGCTTTCAGCAGAGCACATCCCCCCCCCCCCCCCGCCAAGGCCCATCAGATGTGCGCCATCAAAAACAGCCGCCCTAAGGGATCGCTTTTTATTCTCTCTTTCATTTTGCCCTGCAAGTGTCATCTTCTCCCGGGCTAATAGATCTCGCCAACGTGGCTCTCGGGACCAACAAGACTTCATGAATTTGATGAAAGCCCAGACGATGCTGTTATTTCACTGTGAACTCGTTGAAATTGAGGAGGCCCCAGCTTTCTGCAGGAGTGATTGTGTCAAAAACCTGCAATCTGCAAATAGAAAATTCGTACTGTTTCTATGCTATTTGCCAGAACTGAAAATTTTGACTACCAAAAACATCCTCCAGCTGGGTCGGACAGTTATTCCCAGTCATGCGGGTGCAGATTGTGATTTTTCTGGATGACTGCTTGAGTCATATGTTTGATTTGGCGAGGTCCGATCCCGACACAGGCGAGACGACGTCCTCCAGGGTTGCCGCAACGTCTGGTCTGTCGCAGGAGTCCGTTACGAAATATTGCTATTTTCCAAATGTACATGCTGTGACAATGTTTTTACATAAATTTGCATTGAATAGAAAGTTTCTGCTCTTTCTGCATATCATACATTCCTACATTTTCTCACCATGTATTAATTCAGTCCCTGCTGCACACACACACGCATCGTCTCAAGATGTTTCAAGTTGTTTCAGGTAACCATGGAGATGTGATGCTTCTTCCGCACCCGTTTCTCCGTATGACCCCAGAGCATCATTGACTGGCCGGACGATTCGTCATTAAAGCAGCAGGTCCCTCAAGTCGCCTCAGTTGTGGCTTTTTTTTTGTGGAACGCCAGGTGGCTTCAGAAGAGGAGCAATTGTCAGCTTGTCTCGAAGAGGCGTAAGCTCTGACGCACACGTGTAACACGACGGCAGCAGGGGTGGACGCGGTGACAAACTTTAATTCAACCCCTCGCAGCGGGACACAGGAAGTGAGAATTGATTTTAAAGTGGTGTGACAGCTCATTCTCTCAAGGCTGTTCTCAGAAGGACAACCCCCCCCCCCCCCCCCCCCCGCTGATAGTTCCGGGAAGTCATTAAGGAAATAAGCCGTTTATAAACGTAAATGAGGACGCTTCCGTTTCATTATTGTTACTGCTTTTTGGGATGCTCACACACACACACACACACGTGGGACGGGACCATCGGGCCGGTCGCTGGGGCACGACGAAAAACTCGTAGTGGCTTTCGCTTTCATTCCCGTATAGCACATTAAAAAGAAGGATTGTAGCTGATGCATTTGAAAAACAAATGTAATTGAGGCCGGGTGCAGCGGACACTCCGTTATTAATTTCTCAGAGGGCAGGGTGCTGCCGCGGGGCATCAGATAAAATGTAATTAGGCCCACATTTCATTTGAGAGCTTCTGTTCTGCAAACATAGACCCGAGGTGAAATCAGGTTGCTGCTTTCATGATAAGTAATATGGGACGCCAAATGATGCATCAATCCTGCCTTAAGGCTACTAAACGCAAATTCATAATTCCTGGTCCCAGCTGTGGAACGTAAACACAGACCGAATGCAAAGGAGCTGATGCTGTGCTTCAAACTATTACATATATTATCATGAAAGTTGAAACACGGGGATTTAATGCCCCTTATGCCACTGTCGGGAGCGAGGACTCGATACTTCTGACTGGCTGCGGGGAATCCATCGATTTCCGATAAAGGAAAGCTTCACACGGAGTTTCAGTGAAACCGTCTGCTCATTGTTAGGAATGAAAATGCTACAACATAAAAAAGTTAGCCTCCTACTCGGAAGCTGAGTCAAAGATTTTCACGAACTGAATTGGACGAGGTCATCTCGGATTGACGAGTCGCATCTGAGATTCATTTTAAGGATGAATCTGACGTAAATTTACACCACAGAAATCTTATTTGATTTTGTCAGTCTGATTAAACATGCTGTTTGTATCACATAGCCTGGAAAAACAGCTGGTGGAAAGTTCTAACAGTTCACTTCCTGAAGTCGCACACACAACAATACAGACAGGCGACAAAGGCGGGGCTGAAGTCCAGAAAAAGGAGTTGTAAAAAAAAATACAGCCAATCTGAAATATGCAAAAGCTACTACACTACCTGGCCGGCAGGCACTGGAAAAACGGGAACCAAAACAACTCTGCCTCACAAAAGGAGATACTAAGATGGGATAAGTTTATGGCAAGGAGATAGCAGGCAGGAAACATGGAGGCATAATCTGGAGCGTCAGCAGGGCAGGCAAGCAGCAGGGAAGTAATGAGATGAATGAATGACGGGCGTGTCTCGTTGTACGCTGCCGATTCCCTCATGGCCACGCCCACACTGCAATACAAAAGGAAATGCGGGGTTGCAGGAGTTGAACCCTGCAACCCAACGGATAACATTAGCCCCCCCCCCCCCCCCCCCGACGCCGGTCCAGTTAACATCAGTTAGGAGCAATTTCAGCAACGGAAGCCATCTGTCCATGAGAAAAATGTCCTAATCACAGAAAGTCCAGGCTGAGCAGCCAGAGACATCAGAGGGAGGAAACACGACAGTAGTAATCAGCGTGGCCTGGCCTTCAGGAGCGCCGCGTCAGCAACATCTTTCTACCATGAAGCGTTCGCGCTGCTGCTAAATCGAGAATGTTAATCGGCGGGCCAATGTCATTTCGTTGGTCGGAATTAATCGGTTCCATAAAAACACGAGTTCTATTTTGATATTTTTTGTTGTGAATGAACTGATAACCTTCTTCATTTCCTAAACTAGAATGATGCACACACAATGCTGCACAAACGTGGACCGTTGTTGGAAGGTCAGAGTGAAACATAACTTTCTGTCAGACCTGAATTGTGTTTCTGTCAGTCTTTCATTGCACGTCCGTATCAAGGGACCCACCTATGGGTCATGCAGCAATATTCTACGGAAGAAGCCCCTCGAACCCGGCGCCGAAGCTCTGCTACGCTGCCAGAGTCTTCCCTGCACCACCTGGCCTGTTTGCTCCAGAGACTTCACAGTCTAAGCCAAAGTCAATTACTTTTTACCCTGACTGGTTGGAGTAAACGGTCCGCAATCATTATATTCTCAGAGTATGCACAACTCGGAGCGCATGGGGGGCTTAACGCAAACTGAAATCTTTGACATCAATATTACAAGAAGGTCAACAACGCTGCAGCAGTTAACATTTGTGAATGCCTCCGCAGAAGCACGGCTCGGTTTTGGGTTCACTTCGGGGCGAGTTGCCGGCTTGGAAATAAAACACCTTACAGTATGTAGTTCAAAGTAGAAGGATGTGATACGCTAGCAGGAGTAGAAAGGCCGTGTTACTTATATGAGCTTCAATAAGGGCAATTGGAAATATAATGGAGGGAAGCGGTGCAGCTAAGTACATTCCCAGTTTTGCCGGAAAGCTGTGAATGTTTCCGCAGCAGATTATACATCCAAGTGTTTCTCTCAGCAAGTATTGAAAGAAAAATCCAATAAAGTAAGTCAACTAGAACCTGGTGAGTTTTTAGCTGGTGTCATAGTGACTTTTCAATCTCCTTTGGCACCGCGCTCGCCCTTGCATCATCGCTGGACGATCACCCGCCGATATTCCTCCGTTCTTTGACTTTAAAATCGAAACGGCTTTGTCACACTGCCTGTGTGACCTCAGAGATGTTCAGGAGATTAGTTAGCCTTCTGCATTTATATTCGTGTTAATTGTCTCTGCTACTTGGGGGGGGGGGGGGGTTGCAGTCTGTCCCATGATTAATATTAAATGAATGCTTTTCACCCTCCTGCCTCCCATCCTCTATTAATCAGGATGGGTTTTTTAAAGTGGATGCCCCGCCCCACAGACCGGAACCCGGTTTGTCAGGGACTCGATGTTTCAGCAAGGTGTGGGGGCCTTTCTTTTTTTTTTTTTTTTATGGAATGGGAGATATTACTCTGGCAACATTTAAGTTATTCCCAAAAAGCATGTACGATTCATGAAGAGACTAAAAAAGCAACCCCTTTGCACCTTGATAATGCACCGTTTTATCGACTTTGGCACCACCGTCATGCATTTGAGCCCCCCCGTATAATTATTATTCATAATTCGACGTGATTGCATTTTTCTTACGCAGCTATTTACTAAAGCTCTTTCGGCGCCGCCTCCTCCCACCAGAGCCCAGAGTAATGACTTTTAGCATAAACAGCTGCCTCCGTGTGTTCCATCTGAATGGAGTCACAGCGCTGGCCTCTGTACTGCCTGAATATCCTATGGTAAGTAACACCTACCGGCAAATCACTGCTGAATCCCAAAGTCATGCATACAGAATGGAGTGTAATGTATCTCGCACTTGCTCTGTAGCTTACATTGCACTTGAAGATTCAAATGCATTTTGTACGGCGGGCAGATGCATTAATCTCAGCCGCGCCACCAACCTCCCCTCCATTCCCTCTCTGCACACCAAACAATCTACAATCTGCCCGCCCTCGCCTCCCCGTGGTGGCTCCTCCTGACTTATGCAGAAGTCAAATCTTGCCTGAGTAATTTATTACTCGCCTTCGCGAGTCTCCATTCTGCAGTGTAAAGAGCCTGAAAGGCTCACACATCATTATGCAGCACAGAGATAGTGAAACCTGGCTGACAAGTCCTGAACATTAGCTCTACATAAAGAGCTTTATCTGGGTAGTTAAAAGCTAATTCAGGAGGAATCCAACCAGGCTTCCAATGGCGTGAACGTTACGGCTCTGACCCCTGCATGGGTCACTGGATTCGGAGCGGTAATTCCTGAAGACCGGAAAGTCATCGCCTGTCTTTCTTTGTGAATCACAAGGACACGGTGAATCATGACCAGGTGTGATAGCCGTAACTGCGCCTGCAGTAAAAACAAAAAACCCGGCGAGGAGGACACTGGCAGAGATAAATGTATCCCTGTGAATCATAAAACAAACCTGAATTGTAATTATAATATTATTTGCATATTGTTCGACGCATAGGATGACTCTGTTCGCCTCCGTGCAACATTAATTTAGCTAAAATAAGTTTTCTGATGACTCGGCTGGAACTCCCCAAGAAGGACTCCTGTGCAAGATGGAGCCTTTTTTTTTTTGCGGTGTCCGCATCAGATGCCCAACGATCCCTGATTGCCTTACAAGATGCCAATAGCTGAATCCATGAATGCAAGTATTTTCTGAGTTTAGCTGCAGCATCTTAGCTCGATGAGTCGTCGGTGCGGAGGAAGTTAAACCTCATTTTCATCTCGCATTGAAGGAAAACGGGTCGGGTCAGGACAAATTTAACTAAATGTGGGTTCACGCCATCCGACAAAACAAACCGTGCACCGAACATGCAACGATGGAACCATAAATATAAATCAAGTCTCTCAAGTCAGGATCCTTTGCTGATAAAAATAAAATAAAAATGACGTTTAAAAAATTAATTCACGTCATGTTCGGCCACAATTCCCTGTTTGGCGGGAGGGCGGCGATGGTTAGCAGTTAGCAGCAACGGAAAAAGGAATTGCTTGCATCTGTTCCTCCACAATGTTCATTCCGAGTGAAATTGTCACACCTTGTATCAGGTAACGTTTGTGTTTTCTCAGACTCCTGCTGTTGAAATTGGTCCTGCAGATGACTATTGCACCTCATGTTGGATGTGAAACAGGTTTTTTTGTTGTTGTGCTCTAAACTAAGCTCACGCTACTCTCAGAGCGCCCTGGATTTAAAGGTCACTCTCTCCCATTACGATTTCACAACTCATTGCCGAGAAACACGAGGGAACTCGAGTTTGTCTGCGACGTTTCAGACACCAGCCTGGCCTGATGGATGAATCAGCCGCTAATGCAGAGCGACAAATTGAAGTGGGATGTTACGGGGTGGCGCGAGTCGAGATCTTTATTAATATCAGGTACACAACGATAAATCTTAGCTGAATTGTTGTGTGTAATATCAGGCAATGAGGAGTAATGATAAACGCGGAGAAACCCGCACCTTCCTTTGCTGGAGTTTACTCGAGTTACATTTCATCTTGCACAATCAGCAATTTCTTTTCCCAGTCAATAAAAGCCGCTGTAAAGTAGTTTGCATCCCTTGCAGGTAAATCATTTTAAAATGGGTTTCATATTAAGGCATTTCCCTGAGAGAGTGCAGACTCTGAATGCAGGGGGTTGCAAAGCAAACTGCTGCAACCTCGATGGCCCTCAGGAGAAACTCGATGGCCCTCTGGAGGACCTCGGTGGCCCTCAGGAGGACCTTGGTGGCCCTCTGGAGGACCTCGGTGGCCCTCAGGAGGACGCGTTCTAATTAGCTCTCCATCCCTCCAGGAAACGAGGCGTGAAGGAATTTTTCGTGGCCCTGGGTTAGTTGGATTCTGGACGTGTTAAGTGAATAAAGCCAGCTTGATTTTAAAGCTTCAGTCAAGAGGGAGTAAGTTGTCTTATTAAAGTTAAATCTCCTTTCCTCCTCTCTGCTGAAAAATGTGCATCACTATTGGATATTTCATGATCATGAAAGTTTTTAACGTATTCTTCCTGGAGTGACGCGATGATGGTTGGAGCGCGTGGCAACAGACTGGACGACGGGTTCGGATCGCCTCCCACCACGGGTTCACGTTGGGCGCTCGGGGTTCAAGGTGCCGACCTGGCCTCCCAGGTCCAGAGAGCTCCATCCAGTCAAACGGCTTTGGGCTCTGCTGGAAAACGAGCTCCCATTCCGGACGCTGCTTTATTCACTTCTCTCTGAAGGAGCTTTTGTTTCACACAGTCACTGCTTCTTTTCTGAACTCTTGCAGATATCGTATAAACTTAGAGGATGGCTTTCTCCACAGGCCTTATCCGTTTCAGCCTCCAGAATAACACGTGCTGTCGATAAACAATATGAGCGAGGGATGCTGGGAAGATTTAGAGCGCAAGCAGACACGCGGGGAAGTCCTGATCGTGTTGTCGCCGTCGCCGTGTCTTATTAGCTGCTCGTCAATCAGGAAGCGGCGGGGATGCGGTTTATCAGCCCTGTGGCGCCGGTTGTGTTCCGTACACCGTCATTCCGAACCCCAAGAACGGTTCCTGCCCTCCTCGACGACCCATAACTCGTGACTGAATCAGAATGTGGTGGGGAAAACAGGCGCATGAATCACAGCAACACAGGACCCCCCTCCCGCCTCAGAGGGCGCAGCGGTGAAGCAACACAAACAGCAGATTAATTTAGTGCATTATTAATTTCACACATATAAAAAAGGAATGACTTTTCAGTGCTGGGACGGATAAAGCAGCGGCTCTGCCAGGCGTGCTGCAGCCGAGCGTTCAACACTGCAGGGAGCTCTAAAAATAAATGAGCACGCCGGCTGCAGGAAGCGTCGCTGCTATTTAACCAGTCAGTCAGTGCCACCCTTCTGTAGCTCTCAGAGATTGTCGGGGTCTCTTAGTCATATAGGTCGCGCTCACTTTTAGCGTTGTTTGGAAGCAAATAGTCATTTTGGAAGCTGCTAGAATTTATTACCTGCCGTTGGGACTTCTAAATGTTTGGACGTGGCCATGGAGAGAATGCGTCATCTGCTTTTCATTCGTAGTGATAATTTAAGAAAGGGCACAGAGGAAAGGAGGATAAGGAATGGAAAGCAGGTGGAGGGAACAAAAAGGGGGGTAATAAAAGGTGGAACAAGAGGAGAAGGAAAGCTTGACGTCGTTATTTGACATTGGATGGACATTGGAATGATAGGATGTCATTGAAGGAGGAAGAGAGGGAGAAGAGGCAGCTGTGAGGAAGGGGAGGAAGCAACTGAAATATGAGTGAGGGGGGGATGAGGAAACTGATGAGATGATTGAAATGAGAAAAGAAAGGAGGAAAACGTGAGCGGGAGAATGAGAAGAAGGGAACAGAACAAAACCTCCATCCCAGTCTTCTCATGATGACAATGGACAGGCAGCCCAACAAAACGGTCTCGCCCTGTTTTGCATTTCTGAATTTCTGCAAATTGTGGCATCACCAGCCCTTTTATTTTTAATCCCTTTTTCCAAATCCTTTCATCTCTGGTAATCCCTTTCTCTCCCGGATTACGTGGCCATATGCCAGACTCGAGTCTCCATCCGGGCGAGGACATGATAACCTTTGGCCTTCAGGATGCTGGTCAAAAGGAATGTTTATCCAAGAGCATGAGACAGACGGAGTCATTACCGATGCTGCCAGCATCTCGCCAAACCCCGGCACAGCTGGATTCCATGGAGGTAATCTACAGTGGCAGAGCAAGGCTAGATTATGGGAGCGAGATGAGACTGGCGGGCTGGCCGGGGGCGTCCCCCCCCGAGCTTTCTTCCTGTCACACTGTTTCACTGAAGCGCAGGATACCTCTTATGAGGGGATGAAAGGATCTATCTGTCCGTAACTGAGCTTGCAGAGAAGATGAAATGGATTTTCACCAGGGCGGGGCCGTTGAAACATTTAAACATCTCTGCCAGAGCCAAATTGTAAAAGCAAAAGACACCGAGCACGACCGCTTCAGATGTTACAGGTGTCCGAGGCGGATGACGACATCGGGGCCTCGCTGCACCCATCTGCCCCGGAGCAGGCGTGTAAAAACACGTGCACAATTGACCTCCATCTATTCTCATCGAAAGCTCAAACTTTCCCACCTCCGTCTCTTTCATCAGTTTTCTCTCCAGACGCGTCCGTGCATCTCCAGTGTTCACCGTGTGTTTTGTGCATTCTGCCGAGCATGATTTGAATTTCAATTCCGCATGCTTTATGCCTTTGAGTCAACTGCGTATTTCTTCACCCGCTCTCGTTTAATCCATCTGCCTTCAAATGGGAAATAAAGTAGGCGTAGCCGAGAGAAGCCCTTATGTTATTTTTTTTTTTCTTCCAACGGGGGCCTGAATCTGAGAGAGAGAGAGAGAGAGAGAAAATATTTGTCTTTTCTTTTTTTAAAAAAAGGGAAGATAGAAGTGCTGCAGATAAATACTTTTATTTACTTTGCAAGTTCAAAAGTTTTCAAAAGTAATGACTGCAGCAAAAGACGTGACATTTTGATTCCATTTAATATAAGAACAGCGATTGAGGGAGCCAAATGAAATGTACTGTTTGATGGTGGAGAACAATGCAATAAAGATGAAAGAGGGGGGGGGGATGATGCGCTCCATCTCTAATATCACATAATATCATTCAATGTTCAGGAAAGAAGATTACTGCCGTGTTTCACAAGGCCCATTAAGGAAAACGCGGTCTTTCATAAATCTGTGCATCACGTCGAACCAGCAGTCTGAGATCACGAGGAAGCGCTCGCTTCCCTCGGTCTCCCGTTGCACGAGGCTCTCGCCTGGGACCTCCAGAGGATGGTTTGTAAGGGGCGGCGTGCATCAGGAAGACTCGCGCCTTTGGCGCCAGAGCACACGAGGTCAGGAAAAGCATTTCTGCTGGAGCGACTCGCGCACTGATAGCGGCGATGAAGTCGCCGGCGAAACGGCACAGCAATGCATCAAGTGTTGGGATTGCCTTAGTTTCATCAACCTCTCGCTGACAGACCGCGACAAAGTGGCTGAGATTGCTTCTTTACTCAACACTCGGCCCCTTCGCCATTTATCTTTCACATTACGCCACGGCATCCGCTGCCTCGTTCCCCATCCAGGGTTAGCATCACGCTACCGTCAGACCCAACACAAACACAAACACACACACACACACTGTTATTTGGGACTTTTGTGCAGACCACATAGAAAGCGTTCCTCATCAGCGGTGGCATTGCAGACACGAACACTCGAGATTTCAAAGGACTTTTCAAAAGGACATGCTGTCCCAATATTTCACCTTGTATTACAGAAAACTTCTATTTAGAATTTTTAGCATGGGGGGAAAAAAAGTTGAAGGATCGAACTTAAGTTGTTCAAATGAAAGCTGCAATTTCCGTTCTTTTATCATGACATTGAAAGTGTGTCGAAACAATGCCGCAAACTTCTGCTGTGCCGTAAACTCTCTCCCAATGTTCTGCTTCAGTTCTTTTTCTTAGTTTGTAAATTTTATTTATTACGCATGCTTGGTGTGTTTTCATTTTCATTCTCAAATAGCCTCGCATCGGCGAGGATGTGAACCACGATGTCAAGAACAGACAATGAAGACGCGGCGCTCCTCCCACCACCAGGGGGACCCGTAACCGCGATGAATTGGGGGTCAACGAGGGTGATGCAAGTATTGCTATTGGTGAAAAATGATTTCTTCTCTTTTGTGGATGTTTCGAGGACTAAAACTTCAATTTGATTCCACTGCCACTACGTCCTTCATGTTGTTGTGTTTAGTGCAAAAAAAAGTAAATGCCTTGTTAATTTAGTGAGTAGTTATGGACATCATTATTGAGTTTGGACCAATATTGCTCCCAAATATTTTCATGCAATACCATCTGTCCAATGATGTCCAGCCTGTTTCGTTTTTTTTAAGCAGGATTTAAAATTCTGAGGACATCAGCAACCGCTTCAGTACTGCATCTGTGTACTGTTCAGGCAAAAGGGAGAAAAACTGTCTGCACAGAAAGTGGTATACGTGTCCCATGGAGGCAGTTCCAGTTGCTCAAATACAAACACAGCTGTCCCATCAGAGGGGGTTTTGACGGATGATTGGAAGAATTGCCTGAAACACCTCGTGTATCGACAATCTGTTCAGATTGTCCCACAGCTCTGACTCATATCTACAACTCGGAGGCCCGTGTGGTTATTGCAAGGCACTGTAAAATGTGGTAATGGAATGATGTGGTAATAATGAGAAAAAAAATAGGCAAACATAGAAAGCTCATATGAATTGCTTTTCTGAAGGTCCTGTAGGATATTTTGGAAGACACAAACAAATTAGTTCATCCTAAATTGGGTCGGAGGCTTCTGATCTATTGGGGGGGGTCCTTTTTCTTGTATTTGTGGCTGTCTCTGCCCTGATCATAATTTACCCACAACTATGTAGGACCGCGCCGGAATCAAGCGATAACAGCACATAGCCAATAAATAATAGAGTAAATAATGAGTCAGCTCTTTTTAGAAAGCGCAGCTCATTTTCCACGGGGGATTACGGGATAGTTATTTGATTATTTGTGGAAATGGCAAAAAAAGCAGAAACACTTTACATCACTAAATAAATAATAATAATGTGGAGGGGAAAAATGCATTATATAGGACAAGGAAAATTGAGCAAGACAAAGAGCTCATTAAGTTGCTTCCCTTGATAGTTCCTCCTTCAATGCAATATGTCAAAACTAATGGTAAAAATATCCGGGCAAAACGCATACCAAGGTGACAAGAACACGAGTCCATTTATTTAATGTCACACACACAAAAAAGGTTTGTTTTCTCTTCCTTTCTCTTTCCAAAGAGCGGTACGTTTGCTTTCTAAATTTATCCAAGGTGAGAGCTGGTTTGGAGCTGGAGGAGGCAGAACTCTCCAATCTCGGATCGAGCTGCATTTCCCTTGTGGAGTCTCTTCCATGCACGTAATATGAATACTAATAACAATACAGGCAAAGAAATCAACTTTGATAATAACAACTGCATAGTTTCTCCCTGGCTTTCTCTGAGCCTCGGGGTGACGGAGGTGCCTGGATGGGGGGGGGGGGCATCTGGTGTTTGAAGCCTCGTTTGCTGTTGGTCTGTTGTGCTCTGTCGGGCAGTGGGTGTCGTAGCGATTTGACACGCATGGCATTTGTTATCTCAAAAGGACAACCTGTTCAAAGAGAGATTATTCAGCAAATGTCAAGGAGGGACAGTGTCTTCCCCTCCCGGAAAGCTTAACCATGGATCGGTGGCAAATAACGCCTGGAGGTAAATGACATGCGGTCCGATTCAAAGTTGGATTAAAACGGGAATTAGAAGTAAAGATAGAAGGGGATTTAAAGAAATGTCACTCTTAGGGGGTGGAAAGTAAAAACAATACATAAATTGACAAAAAAGTTTTTTTCTAAAAAGAGACGATAGACGGAGCAGAATGCCGACCTTCAATCCACCAATAATCACAAATGCGGATTTTCTTTAGGATCTAGCTCAGTAACTTTAAGATATATATCAAATTAGACACTCTAAACTGTGATTGGACCCTGAATTCATTCATTCCAGCTATTTAAGTGTGTTAAAATTACAGTTTGATGCAAACGTGGATGGCGGGGGGGAACACCTCTGAAAAAGATGCAAATTCTGCAGCCAGAACAGAGTGACTGCAATCCCCACGTGGACTCTCACCCGCAGGGTGGAAATCTTTTGACTTTGCATGTTGGGGGAGGCAGAAACCTTTACGGGGGGGCTGAGCTGCTCCGGCCTGACAAATGGTGTCGCGGCAGCAGTCAGATCTCAGTAGTCGAACACCGATGGCATTTCAGAGTTCGTCTGGATTCCAGAGGCGGCAGCTTGAGCCTGGATGTGAGACAACCTAATATCAGAGAGATGTTACGATTCAGAGACGACATTTCATTATGATGTCAAATACGATAAAGTCGTGTTTGATGCGGGGGGGGGGGACGGTGCAGAAAAACAAAGCACAAAATTTATTTCAGATACAATCACTGTAATTATTCAGGACATTTTCAGACGCAGAGAAAAGCATTTCCAGATGATGTTCTTTTGAAGAGGTTCTGTGCAGCTTCATTCCTAATCATCCCGAAACACATTCACGCTGGCATTGAGTAGTAAATAAACGCAAAAATAAAAATAAATAACTGCATTCTTTAAAATGCATTAGAGCAAAATGGTTCATTTGGCAGCTGCTAAACTACCACACAGCCATTCCAGTGTGTTTTATGGTTTATCTCACGGTTGCTGAAAACATCCATAACTGTCAGAGGCTTTTGTCTCCGCTGCATTTTTTTATCCGCCATATTGCAAAGCCTGGGCTGGTTTGTGTGTCTGTGTTTGTGTCGGCGACACGACTTCTGTCTCCTGGCCAGCCGGCAGACAGGCTAGCTTTGCAGTCTGCTCACACTCGCACAGTCCTCTCCTTTGAACAAACACAGCAGTCTCCTCCGTGATGGATGTGGAGTCTAAGTGCCACCACTGTTTTTAGCCTCCTAAATATTTCTGCTCTCGCACCAGCGTGTCCGTGCGCCCGACACTGGCTCCTCTGTTTTTGTCTGCCATATTTGCACCTGTTCCATCCGTCTCTGCTTTTTCTGCTTCTTTCCCGTGTTTGCCTCGGAGAAAATCCGTTGGAGGCTTACATTAGGAGCTATGCTAATTTCCCTGAAAATAGTGTGGGTTAATATAGCCCAGAAAAATGTGCGTGCATAGACAACGCTGCCATACAATGTGTGTGGGCACCCATCTCATTGAGTGTGTTCCTCCTTTTCCTGTCTGTATGTAAATGTGCTCCGCATGCCCCACCGAGAACAGCTGAGTTTGGATTTATTACGGCTAATATTGTGCAGCATGACGACGGGCCGCGGCGCCTGCGGTTCCAGACACGGTGCTCTCAGCGGCCCTTTTTACAATCTTCGCTGCGGAGGGCAAGCTGGACAACACCGCTTGAAGACAAGGAATTGGGTTGAAGAAGTATATCCGTGTTTTAGAAAACTGAAAGTTTCAATTTTGTAAAAAAATAAAAGAAATTGCAGACAAATTCAGATATTTTTTCTAATTCATTATTATTTTAACGACATCCATCCATGCATCCATCCTCTTGTAGACCGCCCGCAGTCATCAACGTATACAGCTGCTTATCCGTCTTCATAATGCTGGTTACGGGTGAGGGGGGGCGGGGTACACCCGGGATGAGACGCCAGCTCATACCCTCCTGTCACTGTTAGATTTAAGCACAAAAGCGTCGGGATTGTTTTCAGGGTCAGGGCTGGGTTCAGCATTAAAGCCAAACCTGAACAATTTAAATAAGAACTGAAACCTCAGTAACCACCAACTCATGCATTTCTGTTTTTAATTCAGCATTTACAAGCTATAAAAGCCGCACAAGACCGACCGCCAGCTCAACCCAAAGGCACCGGTAGTAAAGGTTTTTATCGTGTTTTGCTGGATTGCTGGGGAGACAAATTAAGACGGGGGGGGGGGGGGGGGGGCACGGATGATGTTCGAACATTTACAATAAAACAATCGGTTTATTCCTTTAAGGGAGCCCTGACAGAAGCTGAGAGAGTCTGCTTCAGACGGCGGCGGCCGCAAACCGACCATGAAGGGAAGACATCAGGGCTGAGATGTTTCCTGCCTCTTTAGGGAGAGGAGCGTGATGCTGGGAGACGGGCTGCGAGTCAGAGACGCACTGAAGGGTGTCAGTAGAGTACAAAATTGAATTAAAGTGTAATTAGGGAAATCATTACCTGACACTTCTGCAGTCAGGGATTTGGTTAATTTACTGAACAATCCTTCAGCGAATGGACTGTGTCCTAGAAGAATATTTTTGTGTCCGTGAATGGCAGAGGATGAATTTAGAATTCACTCTTTCATAATGAAACGCAGATTCAATCAGGCCTACCTTAAAAGTGTTTACGCCAAAAAAAAGGCAAAGTTGGTGCTGACAGAAGTTTGTCTTCAAAGTGGAAGATTCAGGACTCCCTCTCTATTAAGACTCTTACATGTGCAAACAGTTTCTGAAAATCACAACCTGGACATTAATTTCTGCCATTCTAATTTTTCTTTTAATAATTAGGTTAAACATATACGGAAACAGTCAGCAGGATTTGGCAGACTGTTGCTCCTATATAAGAATCACTGGATATGGTATCCCTCAGGGAAGTGTTCTTGGCCCCACTTTGTGTTCTTTAAATATACTCCCACTTAGAGTTAGCACCATTCACTTTTTAACTTATGTCTCTTAAACTTATGTTAACTTGGTACCCAACCATCTTAATCAATATCTACTGCCCCCATTACCAATTTGAGGCGATTACGTACATTCTCTTGCCAAACAGCATCAGCTCTCTGACATTTTAATAAAAGTTTTTAAAGTTAAATGAGGAACAAAAAAAAAAACACTTTAAATGGCCCCAAAGCACCAAGAGAAAACTGCGCTCTATGCTTGGAGGCCTCTGCAAACAGATTAAAACTATCATGGGAGTCATTTTCAATTGTGATTTGAATTTTATTCCCATTTAAGCGAAGTCATTTAAACATCCTTGTTTTATCTGGAGATTATTGCCAAATTGAGACCTTTTCTAACTCATTAAGGTGATGAAACACTTTTGTTCCTGTAGTTGTTTGTTGTTTTTGTTTTTTAGAAGGTTGTTGTTCCCTCAACAAGAAAAATGCAATTAATTCAGAGTAAAAGAATGAAATTCCTCAAACAGATTCTAACATTTACGTGTTTATGAAATTCTGGATTGTCTCATTCAATCAATGATATTCTATTCCTCCCCGAGCTCCAAGGTTCTCCAGCACTTTCCTTTTAAATGTTCCTCGTGTGCCGCGTAACAGTCAGCCAGTGTTTACGAGCGCCGTCTGTTTTCATGACTGTAAACGACAGAACTCCGTGCAACTGTTTATTAGAATGAAGCCGCACTGAGTTGAAGCAGAGAGGGACTTGGCAAACTAGTTTACGGCTTGCATGTGTTCAGCCAATAATGTGGAGTCTATTAGCCAAGATGACCCGCGTGGAACGCCTCGACCCTCGAACCAGAGCTCGAGAGCAGCTGATGACTTTGGAGATAAATCTGGAGCCGACATCGTTGACATTGTCGTACGCTGCGCACTGATCATTGTCAGGCTAAACAACGTAGCTACATGAGCTACATGACCGCAATTAGCAACAGCCGGTCCCAGCGGGGGGGTGAGATTTACGAGCAGGTGCTTGTTTTGGTGGGTATGTTTGTGTGTGTGTTTAATATTGATGCATGGCGTGCGATTCCGTTATTCCTGCAGAAGAGCTTCATTCGTTGCTCCTTCTCAAGTAATTAATTAATTCACCCCGGTTAAAAATAAAACCAGGAGAGGACCCCTGTGAGGATAGGAAGGGGGTTGTGGGGGGGGTGGAATTGGAAGGGTGTCAAAACATCTGCTCGGTGCAGCACAACCACCGAAAATGAAATAAAACCCAGAAAATGATATTTGATGGGCTCTCAGAAGCAGCGCGAGACGCCGGACTGTTTATCAGTTTCCTTGGCAGCACTATGACAAAAGTATTTTCCTCCTTCAGACGTCGCCATGGAAGCCAAAGTGAAAGGAAATGTAATAAAACGGAGATATGGCCACTTTTAGTCTGGAAATAGCATGGCCTGACCTCCGCCTGCATGAATCACATACCCGTTAGTTTCTTTATTTCTGCTTTTAGATTTAGATTATTAGAAAAAAAAATGAGAGCAGTTTATGCTCAGGTTTTATATTTCCAACTCTATGTAGAAGAAAAAAGTATCTGCAACCAGCTATTCAAATTTGGATTAGATTACATAAATGAATACCTGGTCTATCTGTCGGTACGAGAGCAACCCTGTTTACGGAGCCGGCCCGATGCAGGGAAGGTGGGCGCTGGTTCAGACAAATTGTTCACAGTGCAATTATTTCTGCATTTTAAAGCACGACTCATCACCTCGTGTGAGAGTAAAAAACAACATGGCGTGCGCTCCGGGTAATGATGCAGCATAAATTCAAAAGGTGTGGAAAAATATGACCTTCCGTCGGCGAAAAGGAGGTAAACAACAAACAAGGAGGAAATCAATTCTGCTTTAAGAAACGCATTTGCTCCACCGCCTAAAAACACCCTTTGCACTCATGCATCAACATGATACCATTTGCGATGATGTATACTTTAAATTAACCTTATAATGAGATTCTAACATCCAAAATCACTTTAGCGGAATTCACAATCCACTGCATCTCGCTGCCTCTGTGGCCCGCGGCCAATGAATAGCCACAGCCTCCTTCAAATATGAGGTCGCCGGGGCTGCAGCGGGTTAGGAGCAATGTTGTAGGTTCGAACTGCAGCTGCTACTGCCTGCACGGCGGAGCGTCCTTGAGCAAGGCATCGCCATCAACAGGAAACTAGGCGACGTTACACCGTCTGCAGACGGTTTCAGGAGTTCCAGGCAGATGATGTCCCGACTTCCCTTCTCACGGCTTTGACGTCCTGGTCCTTGCACTCTCCTCACCCGTCAATTATTTTTCCTGCAGCATGCAACCATTCCATCATTCCGGTAAGAGTCGGCGATCACGTGCACCACACTGGCTTCTCTATCCTCTGTCCCAGAGTTAATGGCAGCTGGTGAGGTCTCAGGGAGCCAAGCCTTTTACTCTCCTGAGAGCATGTCCCAAAACGGCATCTGGCCATGCCTCGCGGACAAATGCACAAACAGCCTGTCACGAAAGCACCGCACACACACACACACCCCGAGTGTACTATATTTAACCGGTTCAGTCCATCTTGCTGCTGCATCGGCTCCAAACTGAGTCCGTCTGCAGGCTTTCATCCCAGCGACAGTCCGGAGTTTAAAATCTGTGATTTCAGCAGAGACACGATGACGTGCAATTCTAAATCCTTTCCCAATTATGAACATGAAATGTACAAATCTACAAAGGGTGAATAGGAACTGAGAGATGGATGCAGGACGATGCGGTACTTTTTGGAATTTTCTGTTTTAAGATGTGGTTTTCGTGAGAAACAAATAATCTCGATTCTATTCGGATTCTGAAATGAGTTATTTCAAATATAGCCTGAAGCAAATGACGAAGAAATACCCACAATTCATGAAGGAATCATTAGCAGGGAAGAGGGGGGATTCGATGCAATCAAGGTTGGTTATTAGTTTACCCCCCCCCCCAAGAAAAAACAAAAAATTCAATCTCCTTCACACTAATGGAGTTTGCATATTATTTTAATGTGATAGGTTATCACCTGCATCGAGGTCATTTTGGATCCGGCACTAGCAAACAGTTGTCAAAAAATTAGCGCAAACATCTCATACGGAGCAATCGGAGAATTCAGAAATCCAATATTTACCTCATTACCTCCCACATTTCTCCTGCTCACGATGCCGCATGCCGGGAAAAGCGCCGCCGCCGCTGCTTTCAGGGATTCTTCATGAGCGGTGACTTCCAGATTTCAAAGCTCTAAAAAAATGACAGCAATAACATAAAGTACTTTGGCTACTTCGGTGTGATTAAGAGTACACGGATGGTTTGAGATTTAAGCAAGCATTACACGTACATTTTTATTTACCTATTTATTTATGCGTTCATTTATTTTTGGAGCATAAATAAACCCACGATAAATAAACAAACCTATTTTAGCGTGATTTGTGGAGTTGTGACATCCGATGGATTCTAAGTCCTTTTACAGATTTAGCTTTAGCATTTCACAGCAGAGGGATATGCCACCTGGAGGGGCGGGGCTTCAACGCAGAATCTTACATGCAGTGCTGGCTACTGAAGCGCCAAACGGGTGAACAGTCATAATCCAATAAGGGCCTCGAGCAATATGTTCACCGCACGGACCGGACCGGACCGGACCGGACCGACGCTCGCGGGTCTATCAGCTGGACACCACACAAGACCGGAGGCTGTTGGATGAGGTCGCTTATCAGTGGGCCAGCCAGCACAGGCAGAGGAGGGGCCCGCTCCACCCCCCCGACCCGAGTTCTGTCTATAAGCCTAAACAATGTCCGACCGGCTCGGAGGGGGGGGGGGGGTGTCCCCCCTTCGTCAGGAGTCTCACCACTGCTGCTGAATTGTTTGCTTCCCTTCCCTCCCAGAGGGAATGAATTTGTCCTCGGCCAACTGAAAAATATGAACCGGCATCAAGGGTGAATAACTGTGAAAAGGTAAAAACTAAAAGAGAGGGGGGCGGGGGGGACATAATGCTTACAAGGTTCGCACAATGGGGAGTGCCAGCCAAGCAATCTGCTCGGTCAGATAAGCATTATAAGCATGTTTCCGGCTGGCTGGGGGGAGATTATGCCGTTTCTTCAGCTGAAAGTGACCCATTGTGTTAAAGACGAGTCGCCATGTGTGCGTCCTTTGGTTCATGTACATGCATGTAGTTCAGCTCATAAGCGTCCCTAAATAAGGAGTTGGGATCGTGTCTCTCTCTGAATGATAATAATTACATCACCACAGTAATAAAGAAATAAAAATCATGCCTTAAACACTCCGCAGTCATAAACCAGAGGGGTTTTCTTAAGATTAAACTGTGAGTGCGTGTTAAGAAACTAAATCAAATCCAATAACTCAACACAGAATGAATGACAGATTACATAAAAAGGCCTCGTGACTCAGCTGTTTACGGTGCTGAATGTGGCCGGAAAAAGATTCTGTAAAGGAGGAAAGTGGCATTTTCTACACATCTGCAACACACCTGTCATTGAATGCATCGCGTACCTCTTGTTCCTGGGTTGCTTCCTACTTTATTTTAAAATAGATTCAGTGTTCCGCACAGAGGAGCATCAGAGCTGTCTGGATTCTCGGCTCCTCACGCCATCAAGTCCCTTCCCTTTGGATGATTCTTCCAGTACCTGCCTTGCTATTATACCCCGGATCGCTGACAAGAAAGCGAGCATACGCTGTAATTGCTTTATGAACAGCATCTTGAGAGCCAGACATGCTGAAGTTTGCCATCTGCTTGTTAGCCAATAGTTTTCCCACTCGATAAAAATGAAATAATGTTGACTCCTTTCCGTGCAACACAGTCTAAATTTCAATCTCTGAAGTTAAATGGCTTTTCAACTGGAGTGGCCACATTTGCAAATAACAATTTTGCACCTGCAAATGAACACAACTCCCCGTCGAAGGCTCAAGCGGGGAGTGCGCTCACGCGGCTCCTCATGTACGACGGCACGTGCAGACGTCCAGCTTGCGCCGGCTGTCGCCGGATTCCTGGCTGCTGGATCCGAATGTCAGAATCGTTCAGCGAAAGAGGAACAACAGGGAGCGCGGCTGAGCATCTGGGGAGGCTGCGAACACACTGGCACGTCCCATTACCTCAAATGCGTCAGGCTTTATTTCTGTTTGCATTAATTGGGCTGTAATGATTGTAAGGCAAGCATGTGTCAAAACAAAAAAACTTTTTAGAACTTTTAGAAATGATTCAACTTCATTGTTGTTGCACAAATATGTGTTTGATGCACATGCATGGTAATTAATACATACGGTGTTGGTATAAATCAATGCACCTGTGTGCAGGAAGTAAAACTTCAAAAAGCAGCGATGCTAAATAATAAACAGCTCGATGGATATCGTAGCTCACAATTGACATTTTATCGCACGTATTATGGGGGCTATGCTCGCTCAAACGAACCCGAAGTGTCACAACATTTTTAGGTCGTTAAGACAACATGAGCAATCTCTCGCCATCAATGCAAAATGACCCTCAATCTACCCGTGATTGATGGACATCATCTATCATCAGTTTCACCAGTCATCAGCCGCCACCACCAGTTTCTTGGCTCCTATCTTTCTGCTGCTCAGGGCAGATGCTCTTTGATTGCAACAACACTATGCAGATGATACTGATGTTTATTTGGATAAAACAAGCCAGACGTCACCAGGGCGTCAATGATCTCTGCTTTCTAGAGATTGTTATCACCATTTCAGAGTGTCTTTTATGTTTTTTTAATCCAGTTCTTGAATGCCATCAGTTTATTTTAGGATTATAATGAGAGAGGCAATGTGTCAGTTGAAAAGTGAAAGATAAGGAATCTTAACCCAATGCAGCATGACTATGAGAACAGAGGTGTCAGTGACTGTCATAAAACTGTAGTTTAACTGAAAATGAATAGCAATCATTTAGCCAACATTTTATAAAATATATCAATATATCCTCATTTCAGAAATAAAAATGCATTCAAGGCACAAAATAATCAAGAGCATTGAGCAACAGAATTAAGACGCGGAAGCGCTTTTGCACCCTGATCCATCTACTATTGGCTCCTTTGTGTCCATTACAATGAAGTGTCTCGAACAGTCAGGGAACAACAGGACTCCTCGCAGTAAACCGGGCAGTTAATTACAAACAGGGCATTTATTGCACTCGACAAAAACCTCAATACTGTTGTGATGCAGCGATGGTGTTGTCCACAGAGGAGGGGGGGTAGAGCATAATGATGATGCAGCCAGAAGAGCAGATGAGACGCTCAGCGTTTAGTCTCACGTTGATTAATGGTTAGTTGTTTGACCAAGCGTGCAATAATACAGGCTGACTCTTTTAATCGCCGCACCATGTTCACCTCCGACCCGTCCGTCGTACCGCGAACAAACACCGACTCTGTGATTCCTCTCGTCTCAGATACACTGGTGGTAATTTATAATTTACAGAGACAGTTAACTGCCATTCTTTGCCACTTAGTGCAACTTATCCAACCAAAGAGGATGCGACGTCTCATCCTCCGTAGCTCACAAGCAGGGATCAGCTTTGAAGACGTCTTTTCAGCATCAAAAATAGATCCGCCGTGTGTGTGGGTTTGTCGAGTAAACATTCGATTTTTTTATTTATTTTTTGCCCCATCCCGAGAACATTTGGGCAAACGGCACTGTGACAAAGCGCCGACAAAGGCTGTCAAGTTTTCAGGCTAATTAAAACCTCAGCTTCGCTCTGTTCCCTGATCACTCCTCACAGAGACCCTTGAGTGGCATCAATGAGCACGCCCAGGCGTAAGTGAATGTTTACCTCCTCTAATGACTATCTGTCTCGCCGTTGAGTAAAAGCGACTGCCTGGATCCTCTCCTCCACTCGGGTTACAAACACAAAGGCACTCCTTCAAAGACCGGCGCCTGAGGTCTGCGCTCTGACTCTACGTCAACAGAACATTTGCAGGGCTGCACTGATTGCGGAGCAGAACGGCGGCCCGGTGGAAGAACGGCGGTTTACATTCCACGTCTCAGGTTGACGGAACTGTGTTGATATCGTTTGTCTGCGTTGATGCCTGACCTGCCCCAGTGCATGCTGGGATAGTTTGTAATACCTCTCTAATACACATGAATTGCTGGGTAAACATTTTGTGACGGGGTTAAGGTAGAAGCGAGTTTTATTTCATGTGACATTTATTTTATGTGAAGTTGTTTTTATGGTTGATTTAATGTCATTTGCAGAAATGCAGCAATAGCGCAGTTTAAAAATCTCCCATTACATTTTAAAGACTTGCATAAACACAATTTTGCAGCACATGAAGTTTAATGACATAGCTGGTCACGGTAAAAGGAACATATGATGTTTATTTTGGGGTTGCAGGTTCAACTACTTGCCTGAACCTTAAAGTAATCGAGTCGGTCTGAGATGTCTGTGTTGACGTTGTCGTGCAGTTTTCTTACCTTTAGCATTTAGCAGCTCTAGAGCTGGAGAGCTGCTAGACATCAGCTCTGCACTAATGCTGCTCCGATGAAGTCAGACCGAACCCAGATTGTCTTTGATGAGCTGCACCAACGCCGCGGCGCCCCGGCTGGAGATAATGAGTGCGACAATGCTGGTTATTGACTTGAACCCGTGGCTTTCTGCTTCAGGCTCAGTGTGGGTTGCATTAAGGAGGGCCGATCGGTGAATTGTCTGACTCCTAAAGACAAAGAAAAGACCAGCCAGGGAGGCAAACATAACTGGAGTAAGTCCATTCTTTATTTCCCACATTCCTCTGGGTGTTCAATTGATAGCACCAAACTGTTGGTTGCTTTTTACCCGTCCGGGCATATCTCCAGTATTCCTGGTGCTACACTATCTTTCTCAAAGATACGTTGACTTGTGAGAAAGCAGGGCTCAAACCACAGACCTGTTCAGTATGAGCTCTCTTACCTGCTGAGACACGATCCCCTGACATGTCTTATCTTATCTTATCTCCCTTTTCTAATAACAATAACCTCCAGCTGGCGATTGACTGATTTCATTTCATTTGGAGCGTTAAGGGGTGGACATTCCCGCTGATGTTTATGCTCCCACGGGCCTCCGAGCGTTTCAAGACGTCCGGAAACGTTTCGATTTACCGGAACATCTTTTTTCTCCTCCCTTTCTTCGACTCCACGCAGCAACGTGCACTTGTGATGCCCCCCCATCAGAAACACATCCTTTTCTGCCCATGCAGCTTCGACCGCCCTGGCGGGCTCGTCACAACGTATTTTGCATCTTGCATAAGGTAAGCCGTCCGTAGACGCGCTGCTGCTCGGAGCTGACCTGTCTTCAAATGTAGGTCAAACCTAAATTGGAAACTAATTTTGCAGGATGTGCAACTAATTTCCAGTTCGTTCTAAAGTCACACACGGATTATATTTCACGTGTTACATAGATTGAAGGCTTTGCCGTCACCAAGCTGTTCCCTGAGCATTTACAATGCAATGGGCGAGTTTCTTTCCACACGGTGTGGGAGTCTTCATGGGTTTCATGTCATTAAGCGCTGCCAGAAGTACTTAATGACGGCTCCAACTTGAAATCCTGCATCAAGAGATGTCTCCGTCAAGCAGATCTCCCAGCTGCCAGGTGACTAATGGTTTGTAGCTCCAAATTCTGACAATATACTAAAATGGCTTCATGATTTCAAAGCCTTATAGCAAGGATGGGGCACCGGGCTGCCAGCAGGAACCAGGCAAAGACAGGATCGCATTTCACAATGGCAGCCAAAGACAACCCTGATATATAGCCGTAAGGTCCAGGGGGGCTGGGACTGGGAGGGACATGAGAGGGGACGGAGCATCGCACTTTCATTTGGATGAATTTGTAAATGAGGAACCATTTTGTGTCTTCTAACATTGTGTCTTCTAGCATTTCAATGATAAAAATCCATAATAGCCCGTTTAGATTTGCGTGCATGCTATCAAAGGACTTAAAAGTCGTTTTCAAGCATGAGCATTGAAGGGAATCCTAAAAGATCTCTTAAACATGGAAGTAATAAGGTTGCAATATAATGAGAATGAATGGAAACTCGGAACGGGGGATCGTGCGACGGCATCGCTGCGTCGTTCGGGTTTTACGAGCAGCTTCCAGAACCTCTGCTGGATGTCGTGCCAAAGTTCTGTCTTTGCAATCTTTAATTCCGGTGGCCTCGAAGGACAGATGGATGACTCATCGTTGCAGGTCACCGGTCTGTCACGGTGGCCTCCACATTCCCTGCACCCTCCCGGCGCTAACGAGCCCTTAGCCTTGACAACCGCTTGGGTTCTTTTCCTCTATTGTATAAGATGTCTTATTTTTGTGACATGAACATCACACAACAGCGCACGTGCAAGAATATCCACGCACAAGATGATGCATGATTTATTCTAAACACCTCCTCTCTGAGTTTAGGGACCTGCAACCTGCGAAACTGCGATGTGAATCTATGAACCTAATGATCCGCGGCACCACCTCCACCAAAAATACATCTTTTATTCACAGCTAGAAAACAAAAGTTGAGCCTGTGGTGGAAAACTAACTTCAAATGATCTGCAGCAATGCAGCAACAAGCCTGAGCTAAATGCTACACCGACTGTTCCTGTCCTTCACGCGTCATCGTGGCTGCAAGGCAGGGTCAAAAGGAAAGCTATACCCAATCCCAAGGCGCAGTGATGAAACCCTGACAAATCAACCCATTCTGTCTCCTCCAGAATCTTCAAGCCGCGGAAATCCAGCTTCTCTTTGAGACGGGGAAACGGAATCTGGCGAGTCAATGGTGTTCATTTCTCTCATCCAATCCCTGCATAAAACCTCCCTTTGAACGTCGGGAAGGCTGAAAGGCAGCGCGCATCCCTCCCTCTGTCTGATCCGCGCTCGCTGCCCGACGCACGAGCGCGCGGACGGAGCCGGGATCTAATTAAGTTTGCTGATGGTGAAAGCGATGATTATTCTGCAGGAAGAAAAGGAGAGGGAGGAGGACAAAGGCGATAACGAGAATAACTGCAGGGGACTAAACACAAGCCACCCTCCTCCTCATCATCATCATCATCATCCTCATCCTCATCCTCATCGTGATCATCAACGCACCCGTCATTGAGATCACTGTTCAAACAATTTAAACTTTTTCAGGGTCAGATTCGTTTGCACCACGATGGTATCCGGGGCTCTGCGTCGAGATGACTGACGGGATTTTAATGAATTCAATTCAAATAAATCTTTATCAAACTCATCCTTTTCCAAAATCATTTGAAGCCCGGGTTTGAATTCTTTTCGTTTACTGACATGCTTCCCCTCCGTTTAAATCTATTTGCAGAATCACACACACATGCACACACACACACACACACACACACACACACACGCACGTGTGTAAACACGAACAGAAAGAAAAAAGTAGCCTTTGTCTGCAGTAAATTGGTATACCCTTCGCGCGCTCCCAGTTTTCCGCTCCCCCGTTTTTTTAAAACATTATTTCTCCTCAGAATGAGGAATCTGACTCCGGCGCATCAGCATCCTCTGACCGTCCCCCCCCCACACACACACACACACCGGCTCGATCACCTCCTCCTCTCACTTCCCGTTACGTCTCAGCCAACCAGGCGTGCGCTCGCTGCTGGAATAAATGAAATTGCGGCGGCGTGGTGCACGGGGAGGGTGAGCGCGCCCCGCGGATGCCATTCACACTTCCCGTGCGCTGCGAGCACAGGCACTTTGAGCATCATCAGCAAGTCTCCGCGCGCCCTGCTTGCGCCACGAGCGCGTCTGCAGACCGCGCCGGTGGTCTTTTGGCCCGTCGCACATTCACCGAATTCCAAAGTCGACCGGGACGCGTCGACTCATTCAGTTGGATTGGACCTATAGGACGTCGCCCCCCGACTGGAAATACGCCACTGTGATAAAGGAGGACAGGACAGCGCGCCGAGGAGGTTGGATGTCGTCTTCCGTTTGGCTCAAGTTGCGCTGCTAAGTGTGAGTCTGTTTAGAATCCTCCCCGCAGCGCCTCGTCCAATGCCGCCCCGTCCGCGCCCTGAGCCGCGCACAACTTCACCTTCCGACCAGGGGATATTACGGACAGTAATTCCGAGCAGTCACGGACCAGAGTACTTGCAGAATAAGGTAAAAACTGAATTGCAAAAATATGGGAATAATTCAGCTTTTTTTCCATCATGGAAATCAAATTAAAATGAAATTTTGTTCCACATTTTAATCTGTAAAAATAGTGGTCAGCTATAAAGCATGCCAAATTCAAAGGGAAAATAGCGCAGCTCTCTCTCAGGTCATCTTTGTCCCTCGCTCGCCCCCCGAAATCAAAATGCTCACCTTATTGTTCTCTTTGTCTGCCCTGCTTCAACACTTCTCCCTCTCCTTCTGACCCCCTCACCCGACAGGACTCATCCAGAGTGCAGGGAGAATGAAGAGTCGCCGGGGCAGGGGGAAGCAGCATGAGTGGCCCGTGCATCTCCATTAGACTGACGGCCCTCATGATTCTATGGAAGTGTTTAACACTAAGCCTGCTGCAGAGCTGGGTGTCAGGGGGGGCCTGGGCGGCGGAACCCGGCGGAGCTGGCTTCAGCGGCTCCACCGGGCCCCTGGCCTGGCTCCTGTCAGACAAGGGTCCGTTTCACCACTCGCAGGAATTTGCTGATTTCTCGGAGCGCTACCAGCAAGGATTCACCACCAAGTACAAGATATACAGGTGAGTGGAAGAGAGGCAGGGGGGGGGGGGGTAGGACGGATGCATGGATGATCTGCCAAAACACAAACAAACGAGTGCAATAAAAAAAATCTATTTGCAGAGATGTTGTGTAATTGATGCCTGGTAGAATTTAGATTCTGATTCTTGTGGCTTTGCTTGAAATGATCAGAAGAAAAAACAGATTTTTGCAGGATCTAGAAATAAAAATGGGCACGCGATCAAATTACGCCACAAAAGATGCAAAATTAGTAGGTGGGAAACTGGGACAAAGCGCTGAGGCTTGGAGTTGCATTGGAATGAAAGCGTTGTGTGGAATCCAAGCTTTGGGTGCTGACTGCCTGATGGCCCCTGATGTGGGATGGGGGAGACATATGTTTCCAGAACCGTACAAAAGGCTGGGAATGCTGCATATCAGCGGGGAACCCGAAGCGGAAGATACCGCAGGAGGGTTTTTGGGCGATGCAGCGGGACGTAACAGATATCTGACTGAGCTCGTTGATGTGTGACGGCGGGGAGACAGGATGCTCTCAGAAGTGTGTGCTTGTGAAGCAGAGCGGATGTGCGCTTCCAAGCAGCTGGGTTTTGTGTGAACGCGCACTTCAGGAGTGGGTTTTTAACGGCGAGTGTGATGCTGGAGTAAAAAGTGATCATTTTAAGATGCAAACTCGCGTGGATTGACTGCTGTGCAGTGAGACGGTGCATTCAAGGTGCTGTCTGAGGGGAAACTTCCTTGACGAGGATTTTATCATTCAACCCCTTCCACCATATGAAATGCATTATTCAGGCTGTGGACTGAGGTGCAGCAGCCGAGAAACTCTCTTGCGTCTGCAGCCGCCTGCCTCGCCTCTAGTGTTTCTGTGTAATTTCAGTGCGTGTATGTGTGGGAGTGCATTTGTACGAGCGCTATCCCCCTGAGTCTTATTCCTACGAAGCATTTGAACTCAACACAAAACTCTGGCTGATCAAATTCTCTTGGGCGGCGGTCCAGAATCAGTCTGAGGCTACAGAAACCCACACCGTGTGCATCGCTATAGTTACAACAGCTTGAGTGTGAAGTCACCGCTCATGACACAAATTGCCAAAATAAGTGGATTTGAAGCACTTTCCTGTCTTGGCTTCAGGGTTTCGTGCTCATCTCGAGGTCATTAATTTTCTCACATCCACTGATACCTTTTCAAAAAGCTTTTGTTGTATTTTTATGACAAGTTGAGCAGTTTTCTGCCACGTTAAGCTTCTCGACATGGTGCTGTGTATCTAACCACGACTGGTTGAGGGTGGTGGGCGACCTGGTCGTCAGGTAAGTTGGAGGGGCTGATTCCAGAGGGTTGATTGACGCTGGCATTTAGCATCTGACAGGGGTGACAATGCCAGGCAAAGACGGGGAATGTGCCGCTCTTGGCTCCCACACATCCTTCACTATACCTCCCTCTTTTCCACGTGGTTCTTCTTGTCTATCTCAGACCACCTTTGCCTTCCACTCTCCTCCTTTGCCATTGAAATTACAGATACAGAAGACTCCCAGTTTCTCTTTGAACTTTTCTTTTTCTTTTTTTTAGCATTCTCTAACTAGCGTAACTTCTATTGACCTCTATCTGCAAATATCCAGAAATGCGAACCTGACAGCATAACCCTCCTTTCCCCTTGAGCTGTGATGGCCTTTTCAGTTCTCTCTGAAGAATAAAAGTAAGACAACAAATTAGAGCAAAATAATCCAATGGACGTTCAAGCAGCAGAATTTCACCATGTGGAATAATGTCCCTGCATTGTCATTTACTCTCTCTCCTGGTCTTGAAAAGTATTTTCAGGCTTTCAATATCTTCCAATCTGAGCGCGGCCGTCTGTCGCTGAGCAGTCGAGGATGCCTGTTAGCTGAGAACTGAAGACATCACGAGAGACTTGAAAGAGCAGGAAGCCGCACAGATTTTAGATTGCAAAAACAGGCGATCGAGTAACCTTGCATCGGTATCGCTTCTTACCAGCATGCATCTGCAGTCCCTAAATCCAAAATCAAGTGTTTTTGGTCATTAAAGCCACAGATTAACAATAACACACACTTTACACAAGTAAAAAGAGTTTAAATAATTAAATCAAATCCAGCCTCTGCCTGTGCCTTTATCTCCATGTGCGTCTCACATTCTCTCCATTTAGTGTCCCTCTTCTCCTCCTCCTTCCCTTGGCAAATGATCTCAAACCAATTGCACTCCCTCGCTCATAAATATTCTGCAGAGCTCGGTTGGCCTTTCCCGTCAGGGGGCAGGGACGAGGGAGAGGAATAGAGAGGCGTTGGAGATGGAGAGGAACAGGAGCTTTATCCCCCCCTGCTGGCTGGTCAGTGCATGGGCAGAGCCCGAGAGCAAGTACAAAAAATAAAATAAAAAACAGGAATAATGATTAAGTATTATCCCAAGTGGAAGTTAATAACTTTTTAATTTTTGTACCACTAACTCTCCATCTTCTGTCTGAACTGCATCAAAGGTGACTTATAGACTGCAGAGCGTTTTCAGCCACAAAGGTGTAATGAAAAATTATGATTTCTCATTTCAAAAGCCTCTCGGTGAAAGCGCTTCTCGTTTCAAGGCCTGATCGGATTTGATGATAAATGAATTTATGCCTTCAGCAGATTGAAGCGCAGTGAAAAGCTGGCATGGTGGCGCTTGGATGCATTGCCGCCACCGCTCCTGCAGGAGGATGCAGCTTTTACGCGTCGTATAGGCTTCCTTTCATTCTCCTGGCTCGGGTCACAAATCCCATCAGCGCTGTGGCTGTAATTAAATACTGCAAACAACTGCTTGTATTTCTGTTAAACAGACACACCTGGGCATGTTTGACTAAAGAAAACTTAATAAGAACAATTAGCACCTTGTCCTTTCCTGTTTTCACTCCCGACACGGTTATTATGGGTTCCAAGTCGAGATGCTGAGTTAGCAGTACATACATATATTTATTAGATAGAATGTTAGAGTACAAGTACAGTCAGACAGTAACATGATGGCTTTGTAACAGTGGCTTTGACATGCACGTCAGAGGTGGATGTGAATGCAAAACGCACAAAAAGCTTGTTTCATTTAATAATTAAGACGCTCATGTTGTTGTAAATTCGTTTCTGAACACGAGGAGCTCCCTCTCCATGAGTTTCCCGTGTGCAGTCGATTCATAGCCACAGACAGCAGCGTATTAGTCAAAATGTCAGCTCCTCCTTTCTTCTACTTCATGGGCCATAACTTTTAAATCGCGCCTCATCTCCCCTGCTTTTCTCCCCTTCATTCTCCCATCAGCTCCGCGGGGCTTCACGCATTGACTGCACTTGACGTAAGGAGTCGCCTCTCGTAATTACGGCGTGATGAGTGTTTCAGGTGTAAGCAAAAAAAAACACCTTCGTGGAGACAACAGAATGCAGAAGCATGATGCTAAAATGTCTGCCGCGCCGTGCAATTATATATTTGACATCTGGAGGAAATGGAGCCCAGTGTGTGTCATTTGTCTGTCATTGTGTCGGGAAGCTTTGGAATTGGACAGTGCATAAAATAAAAATGGCTGAGAAATGGGATGTGGCTGCATGGGGAGCGTGAAGAAGCATTGAGGGGGGAACCAGGAAGTGAGCAGGGAAGATAATGCAAGAATGGAACGTTAGCGTGTTAAACCACACACTGCATAATGTTTGGGTAGTAGAAAGATTTGACACGGATATTTGCCATTTCATCTTAAATGTGAGGCCTGACGATAAAAAAAAAATGGGTCAGCAAAAGATGTAGCTTCATCAAGAAAACCTTTAACATCACGTTCTTTTAAAAAATCGATGGCGTTTTCTTCGAATCACGACCGTGAACTTTATCTAATCCGAAGAAAGAAAGAAAAAAACAAGGCGCTTGTGCCAAAAATAAAGCGCTCTTTCATATTTCATGCCGAACAATGATAAGGGATGTCAGATCAATGAAGGCAATGATAAATGATTCATGCTCATGTCTGCGAGTCATGATGGGAGGATCGCTTTTCTTGTTGCGGTTGAGAAGGTTCAGAAGAGGAACGTTGGTCCCCGGTCCCCGAAATAGTCACGAGCCAGACCTCGAACGCGAATCCCTTCTGGCGAGGTCGGAGTGACCTTTGAGCTTTGAGTCGAGGCAGCCTCGAGCAGCTGAACTAAGAATCCAGCTGATTGAAGTCTGTTCTTTCATATATAAGATGCAGTCTGTGGTCCGAGCTCTGCCGATCCGGCATGCCTGGTTGGCTTTCCTTGGCCACGACCCACCCCTCGATAATTATGTTGGAAAGTGTGTGTGGGGGGGCACTGCGTTATATGAATCTGAATCAAAATGTAAAGGCTTATGACTTTTGTGTGGGAATGAAGATGTTCCAAACCTAATGGAGACACGTCCCTTAATTTTCATTCAATCCCTTCTTACACAGTAATAAACCAATCCGATTTCCGATTAGCAGCATTAGCATCCTGGCTAATGTGCTGCCAGACGGGACGCAGACGATTTAGAAGGTTGATCAGGTGCAGATAACGGCGCGTCGTTAGCCGCTCTTCCCAGCATGTTGCTTCAGCCTTCACTGAAAAGAGGAGAGGAAGCATAAAGGCAGCGGATACGGCGCCTGTATCCGATCAATTTTAGAGTAATAAAGGTAAAATAATAAGACAGGTAAAACTCAGGCTTATGATTGCTGCAAACATCAGTTCATTTCACAGTTCATTTACCG